>NC_136360.1:21452500-21612500 GCF_037039965.1 Doryrhamphus excisus
TTTGAAAACACTTTGCCTCCCATTTGAGCACGAGTCCATGGTACAAGACTAGATAGGACAAACCTATCTAGTCCCATGGAACTGTACCCAGTACAATGCAACTGTTCAGGCTGTCTTAGAAAAGGTTTCCCCTCATGTGTGAGCATTAGTTTATGCTCAGCGACTAGATAGGACAGCCCTAGCTAGTCCCATTGAGCTGTTAGGACATCAAATCTCTTACAACGTAATAATAATATAAATAACGTTGCCTGAGAAGACATTTGGCCTCTCATCCGATTTGTGCTCAAAGACTAGATAGGACAGTCCTATCATGTCATGTGATTGGTGTACAGTAACGTACAGTAACTTCATGCTGCACGCATTTCTCCTAATAATAAAATATCATTGATATTGTCAACCAATATTATTATTGATGTCATCTGTGAGCAGACGTGGCCATCTTCTCCAACAAGTGTGAGGAGGAGCTGAGGAAGAGCGCGGACAGCGATGAGGGCAAGTCGCCGGATTCGTGCAAAGACGATCAGCCCAAGAAGAAACACCGACGCAACCGCACCACCTTCACCACCTACCAGCTACACGAGCTGGAGCGCGCCTTCGAGAAGTCCCACTACCCCGACGTGTACAGCCGAGAGGAGCTGGCCATGAAGGTCAACCTGCCGGAAGTCCGAGTTCAGGTATCTTGGAAAAATACACAACCTACTGTCACACACTATACACCGTACACTGTACACCAGGGGTCTCACTGACATTAAACTTTCATATCAAGGCGGGGGCCTCAAACTAGTGTCCTGCGGGCCACATTTGCGGCCCACGCAAGTTTGATATGGATGCTGTATGGTATCATGTACCCAGAAAAAATTATTACGTTTGATTCATGTTCATGTTAAAGGTTAAATAACTGTTAATAGTTATCCTCCCTATTGGTGTGGAAGTGGTAAGTTCTTTTTTGGCTATTTAAGTTGAAAGGAAATAACTTGAAGGCTGCCGTTTAGGTCAGGGGTCTCAAACACGCGGCCCGCGGGCCGCACTGACATTAAACTTTCATATCAAGGCGGGGGCCTCAAACTAGTGTCCTGCGGGCCACATTTGGCCCACAGGCCGCGTGTTTGAGACCCCTGACCTAAACGGCAGCCTTCAAGTTATTTCCTTTCAACTTAAATAGCCAAAAAAAAACATACCACTTCCACACGGATAGGGAGGATAACTATTAACAGTTATTTAACCTTTAACATGAACATGAATCAAACGTAATAATTTTTTCTGGGTACATGATACCATACAGCATCCATATCAAACTTGCGCGGGCCGCACTGACATTAAACTTTCATATCAAGGTGGGGGCCTCAAACTAGTGTCCTGCGGGCCACATTTGCGGCCCGCGCAAGTTTGATATGGATGCTGTATGGTATCATGTACCCAGAAAAAATTATTACGTTTGATTCATGTTCATGTTAAAGGTTAAATAACTGTTAATAGTTATCCTCCCTATCCGTGTGGAAGTGGTAAGTTTTTTTTTGGCTATTTAAGTTGAAAGGAAATAACTTGAAGGCTGCCGTTTAGGTCAGGGGTCTCAAACACGCGGCCCGCGGGCCGCACTGACATTAAACTTTCATATCAAGGCGGGGGCCTCAAACTAGTGTCCTGCGGGCCACATTTGGCCCGCGGGCCGCGTGTTTGAGACCCCTGACCTAAACGGCAGCCTTCAAGTTATTTCCTTTCAACTTAAATAGCCAAAAAAAAACGTACCACTTCCACACGGATAGGGAGGATAACTATTAACAGTTATTTAACCTTTAACATGAACATGAATCAAACGTAATAATTTTTTCTGGGTACATGATACCATACAGCATCCATATCAAACTTGCGCGGGCCGCACTGACATTAAACTTTCATATCAAGGCGGGGGCCTCAAACTAGTGTCCAGCGGGCCACATTTGCGGCCCACGCAAGTTTGATATGGATGCTGTATTGTATCATGTACCCAGAAAAAATTATTACGTTTGATTCATGTTCATGTTAAAGGTTAAATAACTGTTAATAGTTATCCTCCCTATTGGTGTGGAAGTGGTAAGTTCTTTTTTGGCTATTTAAGTTGAACGGAAATAACTTGAAGGCTGCCGTTTAGGTCAGGGGTCTCAAACACGCGGCCCGCGGGCCGCACTGACATTAAACTTTCATATCAAGGCGGGGGCCTCAAACTAGTGTCCTGCGGGCCACATTTGGCCCACAGGCCGCGTGTTTGAGACCCCTGACCTAAACGGCAGCCTTCAAGTTATTTCCTTTCAACTTAAATAGCCAAAAAAAAACATACCACTTCCACACGGATAGGGAGGATAACTATTAACAGTTATTTAACCTTTAACATGAACATTAATCAAACGTAATAATTTTTTCTGGGTACATGATACCATACAGCATCCATAGCAAACTTGCGCGGGCCGCACTAACATTAAACTTTCATATCAAGACGGGGGCCTCAAACTAGTGTCCTGCGGGCCACATTTGCGGCCCACGCAAGTTTGATATGGATGCTGTATGGTATCATGTACCCAGAAAAAATTATTACGTTTGATTCATGTTCATGTTAAAGGTTAAATAACTGTTAATAGTTATCCTCCCTATTGGTGTGGAAGTGGTAAGTTCTTTTTTGGCTATTTAAGTTGAAAGGAAATAACTTGAAGGCTGCCGTTTAGGTCAGGGGTCTCAAACACGCGGCCCGCGGGCCGCACTGACATTAAACTTTCATATCAAGGCGGGGGCCTCAAACTAGTGTCTTGCGGGCCACATTTGGCCCGCGGGCCGCGTGTTTGAGACCCCTGACCCAAACGGCAGCCTTCAAGTTATTTCCTTTAAACTTAAATAGCCAAAAACTTACCACTTCCACACGGATAGGGAGGATAACTATTAACAGTTATTTAACCTTTAACATGAACATGAATCAAACGTAATAATTTTTTCTGGGTACATGATACCATACAGCATCCATATCAAACTTGCGCGGGCCGCACTGACATTGAACTTTCATATCAAGGCGGGGGCCTCAAACTTGTGTCCTGCGGGCCACATTTGGCCTGCGGGCCATGTAAACTATACACCATAAACTATATCCACCATACACCATACAATGTAGAGTATAGAGTATTATTACTATTATGCCGTCCTAAAGTTACGTTTTTTTCCTTGTAACATGATTTTCTTCTCATAAAGGTTTTTTACACATTTTTTATATTTATTACTTCATTCTTTTTTTTGTGCGTAAAAAAAAATCTTCCCTTTTTTGTGAAATTTGTAAATTGTCAGTTATTTTTGAACTTTTCTTGTCTTTTGTTTTGTTTTTTTCCCGTAATACCGTATTACGTAATACTCCCGTAATACTTTATAACAAAAAAAAAAGTCCAACTTCATTCTTGTATGTGTAGTATTTTTACCGTGTAAAAAATCCTTCCTTTTTCCTTGCAAACTTCCAATTTTATTGTCCAGAAATCTGACTTGAACCTTCCAACTTTTCGTGTTACTTCATGGCCAAATTCTCCGACAATTATGACTTCATCTTGTAAAAAAAAAAACTTTGGTTGTCTAACGCTGTGTGTTCTAAAGTCATAGACAAGTAACTTCTGTTTTTTTTTTACATGTAAAGTTAGTCCAAAATTCTCCGTATGACTTTTCAATTAAAAAAAAAAAAACTTCCCTTTTTTTCCCTGAAATTCCAAATTTTTTCTTGTAATTGTTCAACTTTCTTTCATACCTTTTTTGTCTCAATAATCCAAACAACCTCAAAGGAATACAATACACAAAACATTTGAGAAGGCATACAAAATAATAAAATATCAGCAACAATAATAACAACAACAATATGAAATATTGTTGTATTTATCATCATCACCACTTATATTGTTATTATCACCATCATTACCGCTAATAATAATCATAATAACATCTTGTTATTACCTTCCCTGTCCCTGAAAGTCCTATGTCTCGTATTGTCCATGGAAAGGAGTGATAAAGCATAGGCCGGCATTCCGACCTGAGCTTTGGGAAAGACTAGCGGCTAGCGGCTACTTGCCAAGTGGAGCGATTGCATCAGGTGATTACGCAAGGAGCAGCGCGTGTTTCCAAAGCGCTCTCGCCAGCGCCATCCCATCATAGCCAGCAGCTTCTGTTGAAAAGATCGGCCTCTCTCCTCTAAATTTACAAAAATAACGTTGTACATATGCGAGAATAAAGTCGGGCATTTATGAGAAAAAATCGTTAGACATTTTTGAGAATAAAGTCATATATTTATTCAAAAAAAGTTGTATATTTCAGAAGGTAATGTCATACATCAATGAGAATAAAGTCATACATTTACGAGAAAAAAGTTGTACATTTACAAGAAAAAAGTAATAAATTTACAAAAATAAAGTTGTAGATATACGAGAAAAAAGTCGGACATTTATGAGAAAAAATTGTCAGACATTTTTGAGAATAAAGTCATACATTTACGAGAAAAAAGTTGTACATTTACAAGTAAAAAGTAATAAATTTACGAAAATAAAGTTGTACATATACCAGAATAAAGTCAGAAATTTCTGAGAATAAAGAAAAACATGTCAAAAATTTTTGATAATAAAATCATATATTTATTTTTAAAAAGTTGTAAATTGACATGGATAATGTCGTACATTTATGAGAATAAAGTCATACATTTACAAGAAAAAAGTAGTACATTTATGAGAAAAAAGTCATCAATTTACAAAAATAAAGTTGTAGATATACGAGAAAAAAGTCGGCCATATATGAGAAAAAATTGTCAGACATTTTTGAGAATAAAGTCATACATTTACGAGAAAAATGTTGTACATTTACAAGAAAAAAGTAATACATTTACGAAAATAAAGTTGTACATATACCAGAATAAAGTCGGAAATTTCTGAGAATAAAGAAAAACATGTCAAAAATTTTTGATAATAAAATCATATATTTATTTTTAAAAAGTTGTAAATTGACATGGATAATGTCGTACATTTATGAGAATAAAGTCATACATTTACAAGAAAAAAGTAGTACATTTATGAGGAAAATGTTGTACATTTACAAGAGTAAAGTCATACATTCACGAGAAGAAAATGTCCGAAATTAAATTTCTTTATTTCTTTATTTCTTATTCATTTACAAAAAAATTCCAATTTAATATTATTATTATATTTTATTATTATATTATTATTATAGTAATAGATTATTATATTATTATTATTATTATATTATATTATTATTATATTATTATTATTTAAAGAATGAAGTTGTAAATTTACGAGAAACAAAGGCCAAAGGTCATATAAGTCCCTGCTTTTCATAGCTGTCTCAGACAATGCCTGTTAGCGATTTTGAGAATAAAGTCATAAATGTACGAGAAAAAGCTTGCAATATTACGAGAATAAATAAAGCCCTCAAGGAAAAAAAGTGATAACTTTATGTAACAGGCATCGCTTGAGACGGCTATGAAAAGGGAGGACCTACGTGACCTTTGACCTTGGAGCATGTGGAGCGTGATCGAGAGTGATGAAATTTGATGGGGACTGATCAAGCATGCTGGCATGGATTAGTCATTGAACGCCCATCGGTTTTGTGATCCGCCACAAAAGACGTTGATCAAAATATGGCGGAAATCATCCGAGACTAATCGGTGGCCGATTGGCGCATCGCAAGAAAAAAGGCTAGGAGATCTGGGACATAAAAGGGGAAGAAGAAAAAGAAGAACAAGAAGACAGGGAAGGAACTCTTCGAAATTTGGTCTTAGAACTTGGCACAAATAAGCACAATTTACCATATAAGAACTCAAAGACTAAAAGCAGGATAGCCCAAACTACCCAGGACACGTTGGAGAGATTAGGTCTCTCAACTGATCTGGGAACGCTTAGGGATCCACTTGGAGAAGCTGGACAGAAGAGGGAGGTCTGCTTAGTCTTTGAGTTCCTATGTTGTAAAGTGTGCTCATTTCTGCCTGCGTTGCCAAGTCTTTATCAGGCTGCCCCCGTGACCCGACCTCGGATAAGTGGTAGAAGATGGATGGATGGTGTGGCTTACACACACCCGGAAAGAGACCCGGCAGGTATCTCACGGCTCCATTTTGTCGCCCAGGTGTGGTTCCAGAACCGAAGAGCAAAATGGCGGCGCCAGGAGAAAATGGACGCCAGCAGCATGAAGCTCCACGACTCACCGATGCTCTCCTTCAACCGCTCGGCACCGGTCCACACCACCATGGGACCCATGAGCAACTCCCTCCCCTTGGATCCCTGGCTGACTTCGCCGTTGTCCAGCGCCACACCGGTCCACAGCATCCCAGGCTTCATGGGTCCGGCTCAAGGCCTCCAGCCCAACTACCCCAGCCACGGCTTCCTCAACTCCAGCCCTCATCCGTCCATGGGCCAGGGGATGCAGAGTGTGGCCCCGCCTCCTTACCAGTGTCCGGCACCGTACCAGGACAAGTTCCCGTTGGAGGACATGGACCAGCGCAGTTCTAGTATCGCTGCCCTGAGGATGAAGGCCAAGGAACACATCCAGTCCATGGATAAAACCTGGCTACCCATGTGACTTCCGACGATGCGAAATCATTCCCGGGTTTAGGAACTCTCTTTTTACGTTTTTCATATTTCTTTTATTTGGTTTTTCTACTTCTCAAAGTCATGAAGTTTATTTTGCCCGTGGAAAGAACGCTCCTGTTTTGGGTTAGACGTGTCCCACTTTTTGCTTATTTTTCATTCATTTGTCCCAAAGTCATTCCGTCATTAAAAAAAAAATCAATCCCTTTGCCGTTATTTCCTGGACTCATCGGGATGGAAAATACACGGGGGTATTGGGGCAACACTGACGGGAACACGGCTCAAAATTGGATAACTTTATTCGGAAAAATATCACGTTATTTACATCGCGTTATGACTTTTCTTTCTGAAAAAAAAATCTTTAATGTTATGACTTTTTTGTTAGCACAGTATGGATATTTCATACAAGATATGATATTTTGTCTCATATTCCAATGACTTCAAATATTGCAGCTTTTTCTTTAAAAAAAAAAGGGAGGGGCTTTATTCTTGAAAATTTTTTCTTGTTTTTTCAAGTGAAATACCAACTTTTTCTTGTACTTTTCCGATGTTATTATAACGTTCCTTCGACAAAAACTTTATTCATGTAACCTCATGGCTTTTTTAGTAGCGTAACTTTTTTTCTGAAAGCAAATTATTTTGTTTTTGTTTGAATGTTACACCAAAAATCATCATAAATAACATTGTAAAATTTAAAAAAAAATCTAACTTTTTTCTTGTAATTTTCCAACTTTTTTTCTACAAAAAAAAAAAAAAAATTTTCGTAACATAAAAAAATATTTTTTTCTTCTGAAGGTTATGACAAAAACAATTAATTAAATTTCCTATCATTACAACAAAAAAAAATCCAACTTTTTTTCTCTCGTAATACCATTTTTACATCTCTGCAACTCTTCATTCACAAAAAAAAATCACTTTTTCCTCTTGAAACTCCAAACAAATTCATTTTTCCCCAAAATTGTCATTAAATTTGAATGACTTCAAAATTTCAACTTCATTTTTTTTTTTAAGTCCAACTTTTTTCTTGTATTTTTACAACATTTCTATCTTAACTCGATGACCCTCCCAAATTTCTTCTAAAGAAAGAAATCCAAACTTTTCTTGCAAAATTATTCCTTTTTTTGAAACTTTTTTCACTTTATTGTACCCTTTCTTTGACATAAAATGTTACTTTATTCATTCATTAACTTTTCTATTACGCCAAATCATCCCAAAATTACATTGATATTTTTTTCTTGTTATTTTACTACTTTTTTTCTCCAAAAATGACGACAGGTGTAATAACTTAGGGGTGTCCAAAATGTGGCTGCTTCCCCGTGGGACATTGTAGAAATAAAGTTGAATTGAAAGGTTGATACTAATAATAACACAAAGTTCTGGCTTTAAATATGTGTAAATTTATTTTAGCCTTTTTTTTTAATCAAACAAAAAATGTCAAAAAAATATGAAAGTACCCCCCCTCAACCTTCTCTGTACTGCACAGACTGAATTGGAATCGAAAGCAGAAAAAAGCAGCGAAATGGATCAGATACTAGCGTATTCATTGCATGTTGAGTACTATAAATGTGTACATGTTGGCAACTATGTGAGAAGCAGCAAATTTCAGCTTCTTTCTTGTAATTCTCCAACTTTATTCTCATCAAAAAGTACAACTTTTTTTTCCAAAAAATGACGACAGGTGTAATAACCTAGGGGTGTCCAAAAAAAAGTGTCTGATTCCCTGTGGGACATTGTAGAAATAAAGTTGAATTGAAAGGTTGATACTAATAATAACACAAAGTTCTGGCTTTAAATAAATTGTTTTTATTTTAGCCTTTTTTTTTTTTAATCAAACAAAAAAATTCAAAAAAATATGAAAGTACCCCCCCTCAACCTTCTCTGTACTGCACAGACTGAATTGGAATCGAAAGCAGAAAAAAGCAGCGAAATGGATCAGATACTAGCGTATTCATTGCATGTTGAGTACTATAAATTTGTACATGTTGGCAACTATGTGAGAAGCAGCAAATTTCAGCTTCTTTTTTGTAATTCTCCAACTTTATTCTCATCAAAAAGTACAACTTTTTTTTCCAAAAAATGACGACAGGTGTAATAACCTAGGGGTGTCCAAAAAAAAGTGTCTGATTCCCCGTGGGACATTGTAGAAATAAAGTTGAATTGAAAGGTTGATACTAATAATAACACAAAGTTCTGGCTTTAAATAAATTGTTTTTATTTTAGCCTTTTTTTTTTTTAATCAAACAAAAAATGTCAAAAAAATATGAAAGTACCCCCCCTCAACCTTCTCTGTACTGCACAGACTGAATTGGAATCGAAAGCAGAAAAAAGCAGCGAAATGGATCAGATACTAGCGTATTCATTGCATGTTGAGTACTATAAATGTGTACATGTTGGCAACTATGTGAGAAGCAGCAAATTTCAGCTTCTTTTTTGTAATTCTCCAATTTTATTCTCATCAAAAAGTACAACTTTTTTTCCAAAAAATGACGACAGGTGTAATAACCTAGGGGTGTCCAAAAAAAAGTGTCTGATTCCCCGTGGGACATTGTAGAAATAAAGTTGAATTGAAAGGTTGATACTAATAATAACACAAAGTTCTGGCTTTAAATAAATTGTTTTTATTTTAGCCTTTTTTTTTTTTATCAAACAAAAAAATTCAAAAAAATATGAAAGTACCCCCCCTCAACCTTCTCTGTACTGCACAGACTGAATTGGAATCGAAAGCAGAAAAAAGCAGCGAAATGGATCAGATACTAGCGTATTCATTCAAAAGTCCCATTGCATGTTGAGTACTATAAATGTGTACATGTTGGCAACTATGTGAGAAGCAGCAAATTTCAGCTTCTTTCTTGTAATTCTCCAACTTTATTCTCATCAAAAAGTACAACTTTTTTTTCCAAAAAATGAACTTTATTCCCCTCGTTTAAGAACTTTTGTCCTTTTCAGTGTGGCTCTAATACTCCTTCCTCGGTTTGCTTTAACGAAGGCGCTCGGATTGGAATGTAGCAAGACAAAACGAGGGCTACAGGAGCAAGAAAAACATTTTTTTTTCTTGCTGTTTTTGCCTGAGTGACTGTTGGAGGAGAAAGGCTGTTGGCAGCTCGGTGTTGGGTGGCTGCGCGTACGTGCGGGGCAGCACCGTGTGATGCGTCGCCCCGCATAGTTTGCTCTTTGTTCGGCACAATTGATCCAAGTGTATTCTCTTTGTCTGCACTTGAAGTGGGGGGGAAACGGTCTCAGGCAGCACTAAATAGGCCCTTGTGAGCGTGGGTGGGTGGGGTGGGGGGGGTTCTTTCCTCAATCAAAGGAGGAGAAACATTGATTGTCGCTGCTGTCATCATTAGTGACACTGTTTTGCTCTCGTCCATCTGGCCCTCGCTTTGCCTAGTCCTAGTCGCCCTAGTCGTGCTTCCACCACGGATATAAAACGGGTGGCCAAACTGTGGTTTTCGTTCCCAACCTCTGCTGTAGTGCACACAGATGCAGGCTCTTTTTCCGTGCTGTTTAATTTTAATTGAAAACTTAATAACCCGCCACGGGGCCAAAGAAAGTGCCAGCCACTTCATAAAGAACATAGTGGACGAGTGGTTAGCGCACAAGCCACAAAGCTGAGTTCGATTCCACCCTCTGTCATCTCTGTGTGGAGTTTGCATGTTCTCCTCGTGCATGCGTGGGTTTTTCTCCGGGTACTCCGGTTTCCTCCCACATTCCAAAAACATGTGACTCCAAATTGTCCATAGGCATGAACGTGGGTGGGAATTTGTTTGTCTACACTCTTAAAAATGCTGGGTTGTTTTTTTTTGACCCAACCGCTGGGTTGAGCCTGTTGGGTCATTTTTTATTGAATTGGGTATTCTGAGAACCCAAGTTATTTGCTGCTGGGTTGGGATTTCCATTATGTTAAAATTAAAATTAAAATTAAAATTAAAATTAAAATTAAAATTAAAATTAAAATTAAAATTAAAATTAAAATTAAAATTAAAATTAAAATTAAAATTAAAATTAAAATTAAAATTAAAATTAAAATTAAAATTAAAATTAAAATTAAATTAAAATTAAAAAAATTAAAAATTAAAAATTAAAATTAAAATTAAAATTAAAATTAAAATTAAAATTAAAATTAAAATTAAAATTAAAATTAAATTTTAAATTTTAAATTTTAAATTTTAAATTTTAAATTTTAAATTTTAAATTAAAATTAAAATTAAAATTAAAATTAAAATTAAAATTAAAATTAAAATTAAAATTAAAATTAAAATTAAAATTAAAATTAAAATTAAAATTAAAATTAAAATTAAAATTAAAATTTAAATTTAAATTAAATTTAAGCGCTCGGATTTAAATTTAAATTTAAATTTAAATTTAAATTTAAATTTAAATTTAAAATTTAAAATTTAAAATTTAAAATTTAAAATTTAAAATTTAAAATTTAAAATTAAAAATTAAAAATTAAAATTTAAAATTTAAAATTTAAAATTTAAAATTAAAAACGGCACGGTGGTCTAGGGGTTAGCGCGCAGACCTCACAGCTAGGAGACCAGGGTTCAATTCCACCCTCGGGCATCTCTGTGTGGAGTTTGCATGTTCTCCCCGTGCATGCGTGGGTTTTCTCCGGGTACTCCGGTTTCCTCCCATCCAAATTCCAAAAACATGCTAGGTTAATTGGATACTCCAAATTGTCCATAGGTATGAATGTGAGTGTGAATGGTTGTTTGTCTATATGTGCCCTGTGATTGGCTGGCCACCAGTCCAGGGTGTACCCCGCCTTACGCCCGAAGACAGCTGGGATAGGCTCCAGCACCCCCCGCGACCCTCGTGAGGAAAAGCGGAAGAAAATGAATAAAAATAAAAATAAAAATAAAAATAAAAATAAAAATAAAAATAAAAATAAAAATAAAAATAAAAATAAAAATAAAAATAAAAATAAAAATAAAAATAAAAATAAAAATAGTGTAGTAAATATGAACCCAGCATTGGGTCATATGAACAACCCAATTGTTGGGTTAAGATAACCAACCCGCCTCTCGCCCGAAGACAGCTGGGATAGGCTCCAGCATACTCCCGCGATTTGTACACTTCGTAACTACAGTAATCACACTCTTAAACCAACAATGAACTCATTAACTCATTCAATCCCGGACATTTTCCGTTCAGTAGCGGCCATTTTAGCCCTTTCAAGGTACTTAGAATATTGTGTTATTTGTATGGCTGTATCACCATGGATACAAAAGTAAGATTAGAATCCTGTCTTTCATCAGGAAAACAATGGTTGTTCTACCTTTTTGCGTTCTTCAGTAATCAGCAGTAGAACATAGGAAAGTTTCAGGAAAATATCAGTTCCAACTAAAAGTTGGAAAGCGCCGTTTTGTGAAGAGATATATTTCAATCATAACTTTCACGTGGTAACATTTCCCGTAATCTTTTGCACGCTACACTCCTCCATGCTCTCTCACTTTCTCCTTCCTGTCATGTGACTTGATGTGACTGCCGAGTTCTTATTAAATTACATCGTGGGTATTGAATGTGTTAATGATGGCTGTTTCCTGGTGGACTGCGGCTTACAGATTACATAACCTACATAACCCGTCAACGTGCCGTGCCTGAGATGCAGTGGAAAAAGGTTCTCCTCTCATTCCGTGTGGAAGTGGTCATATTTTGTCTCCTTCCTCACTCCATTTGAAACACTTTACGTTGAGAATAAGTCAACTGGAGAGGCTCGCTAGCTTGCTATGCTAGTGGCAGCCATCTAAGTAATGCGATGAGTGTGACTGTGACTATAGGGGTGTTATTTCATGTCTGTAGGGCTCTGATCATGTTAAAAGTTGTATTTAGAAAGTCCTGAACAGTTTTTTTGAATGCTCCGACGACAAAAATATTCAGTTTATTATTGATCACTACTGCGTGGAAATTCACTTATCAGGTCTGGAACGTATTTAACCTCGGAAAACTGCATAATTATTCTTTACAGAATGTATTTTTTGTTCATATTTTTGGGTGTCTAGAATGGATTTGTTGGATTTCCGATGGGGAAAAAATGAAAACGTGTGTTCTTGTGTGAAGATCGGACGTTTCCTCTGGTCCATCCTCACAAATTCTTTGATTCTGTGGGCTGGGTTGAAAGATTCCAGAAATATTCCATTTATTCAAGAAGAATTCTTCCAGAAGAAGTAGTGTCTTCTGAGTAGAAGCGCTGGTCAGGATGCCTCCTGGACGCTTCCCAGTGGAGGAGACCTCGGGAAAGACCCAGGACAAGAGACCTTGTCTTTGAACTGGAGGGGCTGGACGACGTAGCCTGGACATGCAACCTCTGAAAAGATGTTGACACGGGGCCAGACCATCAGCCAGTAGGTCTACAAAGAGATCTTATGGTGCTTGTGTCGAGAG
This sequence comes from Doryrhamphus excisus, assembly GCF_037039965.1. Taxonomy (NCBI): domain Eukaryota; kingdom Metazoa; phylum Chordata; class Actinopteri; order Syngnathiformes; family Syngnathidae; genus Doryrhamphus; species Doryrhamphus excisus. The sequence continues at coordinate 21,465,466 of NC_136360.1, forward strand.
TTGCCCTGAGTGTCCAACAGTTCCTGGCCAAGAAGCTGGAGCGACCTCGCTTCTCGATCGATGGTCATCAAGATGGTCATCACAGGGACCCATTTCAACACATGGATGCCATGAAGATGGCAGTGGGACGGCCCAGCCTCCCGATGGACAAAAACTCATTTCTTGTACCATCCATCCTGACCTTCACTACCAAAACTTCATGATCATAAGTGAGGGTAGGAGCGTAGATCAATCGGTAAATGGAGAGCTGTGTCTTTGGTTCTCAATCCAGATGCTTCAAGGTCATGGCTCGATATGGAACTCTGGGAAAGGGCAAAACTAAATTTACATTTTTTGACACCAATCCCGGAATTTTTCCGACACACCTCATATGTATGTGTATGCACATGTGTGCTTTACCAGGACCAGATTCCGACTTTACGTATGAGTTCTTAGATGGTATGACTGAGGTGGTCTCACACATCATCATGAGTCGGGGAAATTGGCCGATCCCAACGTCTTGCTACTGGAATGTGTTCCCCAAAGTTGATGAAGAACCTTCTGAGCTTCCATCAAGTGGAGGTTGAGTCATTCTCTCTAGAATTGAATTTAAATGATTTCCATTGTGATTCCTCGTTTCCATTCCGGTTCCTAATGATTCTCGTTTGACTCGCGGGCCGCATTGATATGACAAAATTTACGATTTACGGGTAACAGTCCACCTGGTATTATTGTATCTGTAAAATTGTCATGCAATCTGCTATTATTATTTATTATTTTATATTTATATTTAAATATTTGAAAAATAATAAAATATTATAATAATTAAAATAAAATTAAAATAATAATTATTATATTATTATTATGTAAAATATGCAAATATAACAATAATATTATATATAATTAATATAATAATTAGCATTAATATAATAATTATAATAATCATAATAGTTCTAATAATTATTATAATAATCTAATAATAATAATAATTATTATTATTATTATGTGCTTGTGTCCCTTTTTTCAGGAGCACTTTGTAAACAACAGACCATGTCAAAAAACGAAATTGTAGCTCCCGTCCTTTAGTTACATAATGAAATGTTTTCAGGATGTTAGTACCCGTTCCCATCAATTGTGGAGACTCGATGCCCACACCTGATGGTGACTCCACTTGTGAGCAAAAAAGAGGATGAACTTGCACATTCCGAGCTTCCACGTTTGGGACATGGGGCCACAAATAAGCCAAAGGTTATGGAGAAAGCTGCACTAGATGTTTCTTATGTGAAAATAAACATGGCTTCTTTCTTTGTCTTAAATGTAAATGTGTGTTCTAGTGCTAGAATTCCTGCTTTTTCTCCGCTGCGTTTTGTGGAAAAGAGGAGAAGAAATTCTACTGGAAATAAATCGAGTTTGATAGAACATGTGTCACCGCTTTCTGGCTTTCATGTTGACCCGTGTGCTCATTCCCACACTTTCCATCCGAGATTACAGCAGAGTAATCGTTATCATCTGACATACATGCACACAGACGCTTTTCTTTCTTTTCCTTGTCACTTGTGCACCCTCGGTGTCTCTGCCCCCCGCCCCCCACAACCCCATGCTCCATTGTTTAATGGCAGGGTGCCAGCCCGTTAGGAAGATGAGTCTCCAATCAATCAGGGCTTCCCAGGGGGGGCCTCTGACCGCAAGGACCGGCTCCCTAATTGCCCCCGGGCATAGAGGCCGACCCGGGCTGAGCCGCCCGCCGCGGCACATGTTGACGGACAGGCCGCTGAGTCACTTTCCTGCACAGACGGACGCCATATTGCGTGAAGATAAACAGTATTCACGTCTTGACTTATAACCAAGAATGTCACACCTTGGATTCTTTACAGGGGGGGGTCTGTGACCGTCATCCACCATCCTTTTTTGTGGGACATGACGACACGTCATTCTCTTTTCCATGACAAAAAGTGAGAAAAAGTTGTATATTTATGAGGAAAAAGTGGGAAATATTGAGAGAAAACATCATAAATTTACAAGAACCAAGTTGCTGTTTTTCAAGAAAAAAGGGATACATTTTGGAGAAAAATTTATGAGGCGAAAGTCTAAATTTAAGACAGAAAAGACATAGAACTACAAGAATAAAGTCGGAAATTTTCGACTTTATTTACTTTAAGGACCAAGTTGTAATTTTTTTTTTGAAAAAAGTTCAAAATTTCAGAGCAAAAGTCATACATTTCAGAGAATAACGTTGTAAATTGAAGAGAAAAAAGTCATAAATTTAGGACAAAAAGTTGTACATTTATCAGGAAAGGTAGTGATTTTAAGAGGAAAAAAGACATAAAATGACAAGAATAATGTTGTAAATTTACGAGAAAACATCAGAAATATACCAGTACCAAATTGTCATTTTTTGAGAAAAAAGGAATAAATTTAGGGAAAAAAAAGTTGTAAATTCAAGGGAATAAAGTTGTATATTGACCAGAATAAAGTCATAAATTTAACAGAAAAGAGTTGTATATTTATGAGGAAAAAGTCGGAAATTTGAGAGAAAACATCAGAAATATACGAGGACCAAATTGTCATTTTTTGAGAAAAAAGGAATAAATTTAAGAAAAAAAAAGTTGTAAATTCACATTCGCAAATTTACAACTTTTTTTTTCCTAAATTTATTCCTTTTTTCTCAAAAAATGAAAAATCACCACCTTTCCTGATAAATGTACAACTTTTTGTCCTAAATTTATGACTTTTTTCTTTTCAAATTACAACTTTATTCTCGGAAATGTATGACTTTTGCTCCAAAATTGAGGACTTAAAAAAAAAATTACAACTTGGTCCTCGAAAATTCATGAGGTTTCATCGAAAATTTCCGACTTTATTCTTGTAGTTCTATGTCTTTTCTCCTCTTAAATTTAGACTTTTGCCTCATAAATTTTTCTCCAAAATGTATCCCTTTTTTCTTGAAAAACGGCAACTTGGTTCTGATGTTTTCTCTCAAATTTCCGACTTTTTCCTCATAAATATTCAATTTTTTTCTGTTAAATTTATGACTTTATTCTGGTCAATCTGCAACTTTATTCCCTTGAATTTACAACTTTTTTTTTGTAAATTTATATCTTTTTTCTCAAAAAATGACAATTTGGTCCTGGTATATTTCTGATGTTTTCTCGTAAATTTACAACTTTATTCTTGTCATTTTATGTCTTTTTTCCTCTTAAAATCGCCACTTTTCCTGATAAATGTACAACTTTTTGTCCTAAATTTATGACTTTTTTCTCTTCAATTTACAACGTTATTCTCTGAAATGTATGACTTTTGCTCTGAAATTTTGGACTTTTTTCAAAAAAAAAAAATTACAACTTGGTCCTTGAAAATTCATGAGGTTTCGTCGAAAATTTCCGACTTTATTCTTGTAGTTCTATGTCTTTTCTGTCTTACATTTAGACTTTCGCCTCCAAAATGTATCCCTTTTTTCTTGAAAAACAGCAACTTGGTTCTTGTAAATTTATGATGTTTTCTCTCAATATTTCCCACTTTTTCCTCATAAATATACAACTTTTTCTCACTTAAATTTATGACTTTATTCTGGTCAATCTACAACTTTATTCCCTTGAATTTACAACTTTTTCTCCTAAATGTATTCCTTTTTTCTCAAAAAATGACAACTTGGTCCTCGTATATTTCTGGTGTTTTCTTGTAAGTTTACAACTTCTTGTCATTTTATGTCTTTTTTCTTCTTAAATTTGCCACTTTTTCCTCATAAATTTTTAAAAATTTTTCTCGCAAATTTAGGACTTTTTCTTGTAAAATATATTCCTCTTTTTCTTGAAAAATGACAACTTGGTTTTTGTAAATTTATGTTTTCTTGCTAATTTATGACTTTTTCCTCATTAATATATAACTTTTTCTCTTAAATTTATGACTTTATTCTGGTTAATGTACAACTTTATTCCCTTGAATTTACAACTTTTTTTCCTAAATTTATTCCTTTTTTTTTCAAAAAATGACAATTTGTTCCTCGTATATTTCTGATGTTTTCTCATAAATTTACAACTTTATTCTTGTCATTTTATGTCTTTTTTAAAGTCTTAAAAATTTGCCACTTTTCCTCATAAATATACAAATTATTCCCGCAAATTTAGGAGTTTTTCTTGTAAAATATATTCCTCTTTTTCTTGAAAAATGACAACTTGGTTTTTGTAATTTTATGATGTTTTCTCGCTAATTTATGACTTTTTCTTCATAAATATATAATATGTATTTTCTCTTAAATTTATTACTTTATTCTGGTCAATGTACAACTTTATTCTTTAAATTTATGATTTTATTCTGGTAAATTTACAACTTTATTCTTATAAAATAAAATAAAATAAAATAAAATAAAATAAAATAAAATAAAATAAAATAAAATAAAATAAAATAAAATAAAATAAAATAAAATAAAATAAAATAAATATGTATTTTCTCTTAAATTTACTACTTTATTCTGGTCAATGTACAACTTTATTCTTTAAATTTATGATTTTATTCTGGTAAATTTACAACTTTATTCTTATAAAATAAAATAAAATAAAATAAAATAAAATAAAATAAAATAAAATAAAATAAAATAAAATAAAATAAAATAAAATAAAATAAAATAAAATAAAATAAAATAAATATGTATTTTCTCTTAAATTTATTACTTTATTCTGGTCAATGTACAACTTTATTCTTTAAATTTATGATTTTATTCTGGTAAATTTACAACTTTATAAAATAAAATAAAATAAAATAAAATAAAATAAAATAAAATAAAATAAAATAAAATAAAATAAAATAAAAATGTATTTTCTCTTAAATGTATTACTTTATTCTGGTCAATGTACAACTTTATTCTTTAAATTTATGATTTTATTCTGGTAAATTTACAACTTTATTCTGGAAAATGTATGATATTTTTCCCATAAATGTCCGACTTTATTCTGGTAAATGTACCAATCGTGCACCGATCCTGTAAATCTGGGATGTATTTATTTTCCTGAGTGGCCTACAGTCGGTGGTACTCGAGGCAGGAGGAGATATAAGTGAAGAACTTGAGGATGTGAAGGTGGGAGAAACGGGACATGTAATGGGAGAGATTAGGAAGTGTGGGAGAAGGACGGAGAGTGGGGGGGTGGGGGGTTGGATGGCTGCTGGTGGGGAAGTAATGATGGAGAAAATCCCCCAATTAGAGCATTTTCCTGTGTTGCAGGATGAGTTCAGTGCGGGGTCCTTTGACAGCCGTGGGGATTAGTACCCGGGCCCAACTGAGCCTGGTCGAAACAGGCCTGAACGGGTGCGACCCAGTTGCCGCGAAGATAAGCTCGGGAATGGTGCCGCATGCGTTATGAGCTGCGGCATCAATGGCGCCCCCTCTACGCCCCTCCAGAACAACAACTAATCCAACTTGGGCTTCTTCCGTGAAACCGTTCATTAGTCAGTGACTTTGTCTTCCTGAAGTGGCTCCCAAAGTGGCTCCCAAAGTGGCTCCCAAAGTGGCTCCCAAAGTGGCTCCCAAAGTGGCTCCCAAAGTGGCTCCCAAAGAGTCCACAAAAGCACGGATGATGTGTGGAGACTTGTGTCACAACACGGAGGCTCCGGCCTGGAGATTTCTTTTGACCTTGGCGACACACGTGCACGCAACAAGCTGCCAAAGGCCGCACGGACACTTGATTAGGCACACCTATTATCGTTCATACACTTCAAGCGTGCATGAAAAATAGCAAAATAGCATACTTTTATACCTCCGAGGCTTCCAATGACATACAGTACTATTTTACTGGAATATCACTTGTCTTTATTTTCCTTTCATCGCTGACAATTTTTGCTGTTTTTAAACTCTTTCTATGTTGTTATTCCTTTCTCTTCCTTAACACTACAAACGTTATTTACTGTCAAAAAACTAATTTTACTTTACTTTACTTTAGTAAAGTAAAGTAAAAATAAGGTAAGGTAAGGTAAGGTAAGGTAAGGTAAGGTAAGGTAAGGTAAGGTAAGGTAAGGTAAGGTAAGGTAAGGTAAGGTAAGGTAAAGTAAAGTAAAGTAAAAAATAATGTAAGGTAAAATAAAGTTAAGTTAAGTTAAGTTAAGTTAAGTTAAGTTAAGTTAAAATAAAAAAAGTAAAGTAAAGTAAAGTAAAGTAAAGTAAAGTAAAGTAAAGTAAAGTAAAGTAAAGTAAAGTAAAGTAAAGTAAAGTAAAGTAAAGTAAAGTAAAGTAAAAATAAGGTAAGGTAAGGTAAGGTAAAGTAAAGTAAAGTAAAGTAAAGTAAAGTAAAGTAAAGTAAAGTAAAGTAAAGTAAAGCAAAGCAAAGCAAAGCAAAGCAAAGCAAAGCAAAGCAAAGTAAAAATAAAATAAAATAAAATAAAATAAAATAAAATAAAATAAAATAAAATAAAATAAAATAAAATAAAATAAAATAAAATAAAATAAAATAAAATAAAATAAAATAAAATAAAATAAAAACCAGTCCAGGGTGTACCCTGCCTCTTGCTCCAAGACAGCTGGGATAAGCTCCAGCACCCCCGCGACCCTTGTGAGGAAAAAGCGGTAGAAAATGAATGAATGAAAATAAAATAAAATAAAATAAAATAAAATAAAATAAAATAAAATAAAATAAAATAAAATAAAATAAAATAAAATAAAATAAAATAAAATAAAATAAAATAGAATAGAATAGAATAGAATAGAATAGAATTGAATTGAATTGAATTGAATTGAATTGAATTGAATTGAATTGAATTGAATTGAATTGAATTGAAGTGAAGTGAATTGAATTGAATTGAATTGAATTGAATTAAATTAAATTAAATTAAATTAAATTAAATTAAATTAAATTAAATTAAATTAAATTAAATTAAATTAAATTAAATTAAATAAATGCTTTGATTTGATTGTCCACTTTTGTTTTATTCAGTGAAGTATGTTTCAAGATTAAATAGAACAAGGTGTGAAGGGTGGCAGCCGCCTTTCTTCACAAAAAACAAAAGAAAAAAAGGAAATCCTTTGAGACGTTTGCGTTGGATGTAATGTAAAGTGAAGTCATGTGACATGAAAGAAGAGTCGTAGAAGTACTGTAAAGTGAAGTCATGTGACATGAAAAAGAATAATAGAAGTACTGTATAGAAGTAGAGATAACGTGTGTAGTGTATACGGAAGCCTTGCTGACGGAAGCGCATGTGGGAAGAGCGCTAAGAAGACAAACAGGGGTTGTTGTGTTGATTAAAAGCAACAGAGTCCCTAATGACTAATTGATTGATCGTGCTGGCCATTATTTCACTCCTGCACCCGAGCGGATCTGAAAGGGCCGCGGCTGGAGTTAACAGTCTTATTGGGGAGACGCGTTCCTCGCAAAGGATAATAAGGGAAAATAGCGGAATTAATTGGGTTTGATTAAGACAGCTTTTCAATGGGACACAGCTTTTTCGCATGACATAATTAGAGGTCACTCGAGAAGGGGGGGTGATGACCGGGGGTTTGCTGCTTGGCGCCAGTGTGTTGCGGGGGTGTGTCTGGGGGGGCGGGGTCATCGTTCTCACTTGTGGAACTATGTGCATTTTCTATCGCTCATTAGGCCCTCCTGGTGTCAAAATAAAACTCCATTGCACAGTATGTCCAAAACATGCTCATGCTGCAGAGGTTACGCTTTTGCTGGTGTTTATCTGTTTGTTTGGTTGTCTATGTTCAAAATAACTTGAAAGGTTCTCATTGGATTTGGATCAAATTTTCAGGAATTGTCGGAAATGGCATATGGCAGAACTGATTACATTTTCGGGGTCATCCCGATCACCGTCTGGATCTTTTTTAAAACATTATTTAACATTGGGAGATAAGACCATTTTCAATGTGCTAATACTAGGTAGACACCTATATAAACACTTTGCACTCTCATGATAGGTGTTAGCAGTAGCATATTGACATTGCTAGCAGGCTAATGTTACCATTTAGCTGTTGTCATGAGTAGACGCTTGTATGAACACTTGGTACTATTATTCTAGATGTTAGAATTGCATTGCTAGCATGCGAAAAATGAGCATAGTAGCATTTTAAGCCAGTTTCATGAGCAGACACTATTATACTTGCTGCTAGCATGTTAACATTGCTAACAAGCTAATATTAGCATAGTGGTATTTTTAGCTGTTGTCATGGGTAGACGCTTGTATGAACACTCGGTACTATTACTACAGGTGTTAGATTGCTAACAGTAGCATGTTAGCATTACTAGCATGCAAATGTTAGCATAGTAGCATTTTTGCCAGTTTCATAAGCACACACTATCATAGTGTAGCTAGCTGCTAGCATGTTAACATTGCTAGCAGGCTAATACAAGCATCGTGGTATTTTTAGCTGTTGTCATGGGTAGACGATTATATGAACACTTAATATTATTATTCTGGTGTTAGCATGCTAACAGTATCATGTTAGCATTGCTAGCATGCAAATGTTAGCATAGTAGCATTTTTTTGCCAGTTCCATAAGCAGACACTATCATAGTGTAGCTCGCTGCTAGCATGTTAACATTGCTCACAGGCTAATACTAGCATCGTGGTATTTTTAGCTGTTGTCATGGGTAGACGATTATATGAACACTTAATACTATTATTCTGGTGTTAGCATGCTAACAGTATCATGTTAGCATTGCTAGCATGCAAATGTTAGCATAGTAGCATTTTTTTGCCAGTTCCATAAGCAGACACTATCATAGTGTAGCTCGCTGCTAGCATGTTAACATTGCTCACGGGCTAATACTAGCATCGTGGTATTTTTAGCTGTTGTCATGGGTAGACGATTATATGAACACTTAATACTATTATTCTGGTGTTAGCATGCTAACAGTATCATGTTAGCATTGCTAGCATGCAAATGTTAGCATAGTAGCATTTTTTTGCCATTTCCATAAGCAGACACTATCATAGTGTAGCTCGCTGCTAGCATGTTAACATTGCTAGCAGGCTAATACTAGCATCGTGGTATTTTTAGCTGTTGTCATGGGTAGACGATTATATGAACACTTAATATTATTATTCTGGTGTTAGCATGCTAACAGTATCATGTTAGCATTGCTAGCATGCAAATGTTACATAGTAGCATTTTTTGCCAGTTCCATAAGCAGACACTATCATAGTATAGCTAGCTGCTAGCATGTTAACATTGCTCGCAGGCTAATACTAGCATCGTGGTATTTTTAGCTGTTGTCATGGGTAGACGATTATATGAACACTTAATATTATTATTCTGGTGTTAGCATGCTAACAGTATCATGTTAGCATTGCTAGCATGCAAATGTTACATAGTAGCATTTTTTTGCCAGTTCCATAAGCAGACACTATCATAGTGTAGCTAGCTGCTAGCATGTTAACATTGCTCGCAGGCTAATACTAGTATCGTGGTATTTTTAGCTGTTGTCATGGGTAGACGATTATATGAACACTTAATACTATTATTCTGGTGTTAGCATGCTAACAGTATCATGTTAGCATTGCTAGCATGCAAATGTTAGCATAGTAGCATTTTTTTGCCAGTTCCATAAGCAGACACTATCATAGTGTAGCTCGCTGCTAGCATGTTAACATTGCTAGCAGGCTAATACTAGCATCGTGGTATTTTTAGCTGTTGTCATGGGTAGACGATTATATGAACACTTAATATTATTATTCTGGTGTTAGCATGCTAACAGTATCATGTTAGCATTGCTAGCATGCAAATGTTACATAGTAGCATTTTTTTGCCAGTTCCATAAGCAGACACTATCATAGTGTAGCTCGCTGCTAGCATGTTAACATTGCTCACAGGCTAATACTAGCATCGTGGTATTTTTAGCTGTTGTCATGGGTAGACGATTATATGAACACTTAATACTATTATTCTGGTGTTAGCATGCTAACAGTATCATGTTAGCATTGCTAGCATGCAAATGTTAGCATAGTAGCATTTTTTTGCCAGTTCCATAAGCAGACACTATCATAGTGTAGCTCGCTGCTAGCATGTTAACATTGCTAGCAGGCTAATACTAGCATCGTGGTATTTTTAGCTGTTGTCATGGGTAGACGATTATATGAACACTTAATATTATTATTCTGGTGTTAGCATGCTAACAGTATCATGTTAGCATTGCTAGCATGCAAATGTTACATAGTAGCATTTTTTTGCCAGTTCCATAAGCAGACACTATCATAGTGTAGCTCGCTGCTAGCATGTTAACATTGCTAGCAGGCTAATACTAGCATCGTGGTATTTTTAGCTGTTGTCATGGGTAGACGATTATATGAACACTTAATATTATTATTCTGGTGTTAGCATGCTAACAGTATCATGTTAGCATTGCTAGCATGCAAATGTTACATAGTAGCATTTTTTTGCCAGTTCCATAAGCAGACACTATCATAGTGTAGCTAGCTGCTAGCATGTTAACATTGCTCGCAGGCTAATACTAGCATCGTGGTATTTTTAGCTGTTGTCATGGGTTGACGATTATATGAACACTTAATACTATTATTCTGGTGTTAGCATGCTAACAGTATCATGTTAGCATTGCTAGCATGCATATATTAGCATAGTAGCATTTTTTGCCAGTTTCATAAGCACACACTATCATAGTGTAGCTAGCTGCTAGCATGTTAACATTGCTAGCAGGCTAATACTAGCATCATGATATTTTTAGCTGTTGTCATGGGTAGATGATTATATGGACACTTAGTACTATTATTATGGTGTTATCATGCTAACAGTAGCATGTTAGCATTGCTAGCATGCTAATATTTGCCTAGCATATTTTTTAGACAGTTTCATAAGAAGACACGATCATACTCTGTGTTAGCATGTTAACATTGCTAGCAGGCTAATATTAGCATATTAAGTATTTTTAGCTGTTGTCATGGGTAGACGCTTGTATGAACACTCAGTACTATTACTACAGGTGTCAGATTGCTAACAGTAGCATGTTAGCATTGCTAGCATGCAAATGTTAGCATAGTAGCATTTTTGCCAGTTTCATAAGCAGACACTATCATAGTGTAGCTAGCTGCTTGCAGGCTGATACTAGCATCGTGGTATTTTTAGCTGGTGTCATGGGTAGACGATTATATGAACACTTAGTACTATTATTCTGGTGTTAGCATGCTAACAGTAGCATGTTAGCATTGCTAGAATGCTAATATTAGCCTAGCATATTTTTTTGCCAGTTTCATAAGCAGACACGATCATACTCTGTGTTAGCATGTTAACATTGTTAGCAGGCTAATACTAGCATAATAGTGTTTTTATCCATTTTTAGACATTATCATGGTAGGTGTTGGCATGTAAATCACAATATGGGAGGATGTATGGCTCTTGTCCGAGGTCTACACTCTCCTTTTCCAGTCCTTTTCCAGTGATATTATAAGATATTTTAAATCTGGAATTACTTTTGTGATAGTGTAATCTAGAACAGCTAGGGGACTTTCTAAAAATACCTCTGAAATATGATGAACACAAACAGGGCTTCACACTTGATTAGATTACAAACAGTTTATCAAACATTTGCTTCTGCACAGATTTGGGGATTTTGGATCACAGCAGTTCAGTTCCAACGAGCCTTGGTGGGCAACACAGTGTTTCCCATCAGGGGGGTCCTAACCGTTGCCAGCGAGGAGGGCCACATAGTGAAAAATAAAAGGATGCAATGTTGCCACTTTGATATGTAGATATGTAGATAAGAACCCCTATACAGCAATGTAAAAACGTGTGGGCCCCGTCCTGATTACTTGCTTTTTTTGTCACACTTAAATGTTTTAGATCATCAAAATGATCACACAAATGCAATTTTTAAAGCTCCATGTCCCTGTGTGTACCCCACCACTCGCCCAAAGACAGCTGGGATCCTATCCTAGTGAGGATAACAGTATAGAAAATGGATGGATGGAACTGCATTTTGGGGGTCAGTTGTATTGTCACTGACTAATATTTACATTTGTGTGATGCTACCTTTTTTCTTGTATGAATACAACATTTTTCTCTTAATATTTTAACTTTGTATTTGTTTTCATTTTATTTCTATTTGCTGTTTTTTCCCAACTATTTCAACTTTCTTCTAGTATGTGTCGTGAGCCAATAAAAACTCTACTGTTGAGACTGTTGTGTTAGTGCGCCATCTATATGTATATAAGTGGTATTACATTCCCTCATCAGGACAGTGAAAGTCTGACTAGCTACATCCGTTAACAGACTCCCGTAATATTAATGAGCCAAATAGTTTAACATGATTACTTGCCCCGAAAAAGTGATATTTTCGTCTGCATAAACAGAAAGATCAACAAAATGCCTCCGAATTCATAAAATCCGGCCACATGAACCACCACGATTATGAACTCCGACACAGTAGATGGCGGTATGTATCTTTTAAGTCATGGTTGCAAGCCGCCATTAAACCACAGAAAACGAAGCTCATCCGCTATGTCTGTCTAATTGGTTGTGGTTAGTCTGGTGGTATTGGGGCACTGATACGTCACTTTAAAGGTATGTTTCAATATGGCAATAGGGTGTTTACATTAGCTTCTTTACGTAAGTCTGCTAACAGTTATCAATGCTTAAAAAGTGAACAAATGGTCGGATGGACGCTACCTCTTCGGGTAGGGAAGGGTTAATCATGTGTGGGCGGAAGCCCACTTTAGGCACGTGACCGTAACGGAACCATAACCCGGAAGGGATGTGAACGGGCGCGATTTTGAAAGTTCAAGTGATTTTCATGAATGAGAATCATTTTCCAGTCTGTAATTTGTGATGTATTAATTTTTTAAAAGTACGTGAGTACAAAAACTCCAATCGACCGGTTTGTGTAGGCTACTACGGCAAAGAAGTCGATAGCTTGTTGTGAAGTCACGAGCAAGCTATCTGGCGGTATTTGGTTGACGTTCCAATGGCGGACAGGACTCTTGCACAGGATTTGAAGCGTTGGGCGAAAGAAGAGTTCGGTCTTTCTGCAGAGAGCCTGCCGAATAACGGCTACTTCAACACGTCTGTATCACTTTTTACAACTTCAACCGTGGCGTGTTGTCACAGCTTAATAAACACTTGACTTGACTGTCTTCCCAGGCTGTGTGTTGGGGCAGGAAAGTCAATATGGGACTATATCATCCATCACGTCTTCCACGAAAGGTTCGTCTTTCAATGTTGAATATAATGCTAACAACAAGGAAGGCGTTTTAGTATAAATATATAGTGTTTTGGATGTTTACACTTTCTTATGTCCTGTCTTGTAGAAACGCGAGGAACATAAGAGGAAATCTTCAGTGGTATCCTTTTGCCTCTGAATGTTTGACCATATTAATAACCCCAATTAGAGGAAAAGTTAATGTTTTGGGGGAATTTTAAACACATCTTTCTCATTTATGTGCATTTTAAAGATATAAAAATAGATAAGAGGGCAGTGAATGAATGCATATAATGGGACACACAAAAAGGCCAATATTAGAACACAGAAAGAAAAGCTTCAACATGCATGTAGTAAGAGGTACATTCATGATGAACATGTAGTACTTTGTACTCTGAGAACTTCCTTCCTGAGTGCATTGATTTCACATAGCAACATAGAAAGGAACGCTACACCTAGCCTCAAAATATGTAGCTTTACCTCAGGCATTGTGAGCGAGAGGATGTGTTGTGGCGAGGTGTCACTACGCCAGAAAGGTAGTTCTTGCGCGGAACAATGTTAATAATAATAATGTCGATGTAGCTTGGTTAATATGCAGATCACATTATGGAAATGGAGCCTTGTTGTTTATTGGAGTTTTTTTTCAGAAGGCTTTATAGGCGGAATAGGTGTGTCCCATTATGTATATTCTTAGTTGCATGCTTTTGTCTGTTTTTATATCATTAGAATGCACAGAAGAGAGTGAGAGAGATGTGTGTTCATACCTCACATAAGGGTTGCGGCTGATGGGCAAATTTAAAACAAAAAGTGCAGGAGTTATTTGCAGTGGCTCCCCCTCGGTAGTCTGGCAACCTTCTCGCAATGTTAAAGAATCCTTGAAAAAATTAATGGATTCAGTTGTTCAGCCATCTTCCCTCAGGGAGGCTGGCTGTGCCACACTTTGACCTAAGCCGTATCTGCTGTTTCTCTGACCGATCTGAGTTTTCTCTTTGACATTATCATAAAGGTACAAAGTGCTTCGAGACAAAGAGGTAGGCCACAATCGGGTTCATTCATTTTCATCTCATAACAACCAGCTCAGCCTTCACTTTGCTGTTTTTTTGGTGTGCTTTCAGTTGAAGCAGAGCGAGCGCCAGAGTGTGGCTGCTCAGAAGACTGAGCTTCAGAGGAAGATAGAGCAGATCAGGTCTGAGATCAGTCACTTGGACTCTGAGATCAGAGCGACCGAGGAACAGATGACCGGCCAAGGTTTCAATACGTTAGATGGTGATTATGGGCTGTTGCTCTGGATAAACAGAAGGCCCAAAGTTGTCATCTTCTTCCACAGAGCGGTCCATCACCTCTACTTGGGCTCAGGTGGAGGACAGCCAGCGCAGGGAGTTGCTCCTCCAGGCTTTCAGGCAGAGCTGCGTCTCGGGTCGCATGTTGCTGTCGAGTGACGTCGCAGAGATCAGCCAGCACTGCCAAACTCTGGAGCAGATGGCCAGGTCGGGGAGAACGGTCCCAAGTGGAACCATTTGCACTCGCGTAATCACTTCCTTTTTTTGACACTTTAAGACATTTCATTTGTGCATGTTGCAGGAGAGCAGAGGTTGAGGTGCTGTTTGAGAATCCCGTTTGTGATGGGGACACCCTCAACTCCAAAGCTGCCGTCGAAGCACAAGTCCTGGTAAGAGCCTCAAAGCAATAAATACAGTAAAGTCTCGTTATATCGATATTGTCGGGAGTCGGAAAAAATATCGATATAACCGGACTGTCGATATATCCGATCCTGCGCCGAACTGCATTAAAAGTGGGCAATAATGCACTTAAATCAATCTTTGCTTAAGGATTTCAATACCAAAAAAGAACACGGCGAACGGCTGCTTCCAGTCAACTTCACACTTCCACCACCAGAGCGCAGCACACACACCGATTCCCGCACTTCCTGGTTCACAGGTCATGCTCAACCTGCCCCACATAGCTGGCCAAACACATGCCTGCAACAGAAGAACCAACTGCGTTCGTGGTTCGTGTATGCTATGTCAGTTGGTTCTTCTGTTGCAGGCATGTGTTTGGCCAGCTATGTGGGGCGGGTTGAGCATGACCTGTGAACCAGGAAGTGCGGGAATCGGTGTGTGTGTGTGCCGTTCGCCGTGTTCTTTTTTGGTATTGAAATCCTTAAGCAAAGATTGATTTAAGCTGCTTTTGTATCGATATAAGCAGACCAAATTGGCTGGCGGGAGATGAAAAGGGCATCGTAGTAACCGGATTATCATAATAACCGGGTATCGTACTAATGGAACTAATTATATCATAAAAGACTAGAAATTTGCCGGGAAATGAAAATAGTATCGTAATAAGCAGTAATTCGTTATAACCAATATCGATATAACGAGACTTTACTGTACGTGCACTGCACCATCTAATGAGATCCAGTACAAGAGCTACATCAGACATTTGCCTTTTACAGCGATAAACACTTAAAGGGGAAGTGCATTTATTTTGGAATGTTGCCCATCATTCCCAATCCTTATGTCAAACATGAACACATATTTCTTAACCTTTTCTGTGCATTAAAACATGAGAAAACAAGTTAATTTCAGCTAGCTTACAATGCTGTCTTTGGGATACTCTTATTTCCACTGTGAAGCACTAAAAAAAACGAAAACAAAACATTGTATGGTTTGATATCCATGCTGTGATCATGCATTAACACGTACACTGATGATAACATGTCATAGTTGCAGTATCTTGCCCTATTTGGATGATTTAAAACACCACCCAAACTTCTTTTCTCATCACATTGATACACATACTTATGCTCGTTCCGTCAACAACAACAGCAGCATAGATACGCAACAACACACAACGATGTCTGCTCTCCTTGTGATAGCGGTCTTCATAATCGAAATAGGTGTATCGCAAGGACAGCATTGTAAGCTAGTTGAAATTAACTTGTTTTCTCATGTTATAATGCACAGAAAAGGGAAATAAATATGCATTCATGTTTGACATAAGGATTGGGAATGATGGGCAAAATTCCCCTTTAACATTACAGTGCAGGAGGTTCTGGGTTTACAATGTTCCCTGGCTGTGACCCACTCCCATAAATTCTTAATACTGTACAAAACCTAGACGTGCGTCTCAACACTGAGGAAGGACATCGCCACTTTTCCTTTTTAATTTTTTCTTCATTATGTCTTCCAAGAAGGCCTCACGGTGGATGAGTGGTTAGCATGTAGGCCACACAGTCAGGAGATCAGGAAGACCTTGGTTGGATGTTCTCCCCGTGCATGTGTGGGTTTTCTCCGAGTACTCCGGTTTCCTCCCACATTCCAAAAACATACTAGGTTAATTAGCCACTCCAAATTGTCCATATGTATCAATGTGGGTGGGAATGGTTGTTTGTCTATATGTGCCCTGGGATTGGCTGGCCACCAGTCCAGGGTGTACCCCGCCTCTCGCCCGAAGACAGCTGGGATAGGCTCCAGCATACCAGTGACCCCAGTGAAGATAAGCGGCATAGGAAATAAATAAATGGATGCATGGTCTTAAAGTGTCTCTCCCTGCCTTGCAACGCCCCTTCCAGTGTGAAGGCAACCAAGTAGTGAGCTACTGTTTTTTATATGATTGTGTCATTGAATAATTAATAATAATTTAATAACAGCCCGCTGCAGGCTAAGCTTATCTATGCCAGCGTGGGCGATGGCTCACGTTGCAGTCTCATTCCACTTTCTGGCATCTTTGTTGACACATTTTGCCTGGCTCGAGCGAGCTACAAGTGGCTATCATGCTCAATGGCTACATGCTGACTTACTCTTTGAAAGTGTCACTGAACAACCCTACTCCCCAGTTACCATTCTAATACTTATGGCTTGTCTTCAAAACACTAGAGGTGTCTGAGTTGGGCAACATCAGCACCGAAGTGGGTCCAGCTTTCAAGGAAAAGTCCACTTATTTTTTATCCACAATCCTATGTGAGACATGAACGCACGTATTTCTCTTTTCAGTGCATTCTAAAGAAATAAAGAGAGCTCACTGCTACTAAAACACATCCATAAGCCTCCAACAAGGTTTTATGTGTTTCTAGCCATGCTGTGAGCATGTAGTAACAGATACTTTCATGGTAGCATGCAGCACTCACAGTATTTGGGCCTTTTTCAAGCATTACAGGAACTTCTTTCTCATCAGGTTGATTTCACGTAGCAATACAGATACAACACCTACACCTAGCAGACTCCGAACTGTGGTGAAGCTCGTCGCTAGCCAGCTAGTAAGACGTCCTAGCCTGGACCTTCTGTATGTTTGTCTTCTATTGGATCCCGTCACAAGTGTGCAGCTGTACCTAACTCTGATGGAAGCTATGTTTGTGTGTCAACTAATGAAAGCAAGTTTTTCATTAGCGTAACGTGAGAGAGCTCTGTAACGACAGGCTCCACTTCTATCAGTCCTTACAAGAGGGCGTATTGAAAACGGGGGACTCTGGAGCCGCACGGTAGGCGCCTCCATTTATGAAATAAAACTTTTTCAACTGCTTTTTACTGCATTGTTAACTTGCTTCTTTCCCGCTGCAGTACGACGAGTGGGCAGAGGACGGCGGTGTTTCAGTACTGGTTAAACGCTGTGGAGGTTGGTCCTTTCTAATGCATGTCTCATCTCTCATGGCTGTCTAAGCCTGCTTTGAGTGACACATCGGGACTTGCTGAGTCGTGGGACATGGACGGGTTGGCAACATAAGCTGGTTCCACTGCACTGCCCTACTGTTGCTTCTTGTTGTGTGTTTAGAACCTGTTGGGTGCTTATCCTCCAAACCACGTCCTCTCTGCATTGCAACATTTGGCTTCCAAAGAGCAGAAGGACTTGGAGAAGAAAGTGACTGTGGATATCACGCAGGACATGGCAGCTCTAGGGTAGGCTCCACAAGACGGACATTTTCAAACGGTAGAGCGTTTTTGTGATGTGTGGTTATCAATGTAGGTTTCGTCATGAAAGTGATCATCTGCTGGACATCTCAGGAGACGAAGATAACGACTTGCCGTCCATTAATACCCTCTTGCAGGTCCTGCCTATCAACACGCACATTTATGAGCTGAATCACAAGGTGTGAGAGATGATTAGACGTGTGTCCTCCATGTACCATTCCAGGCTGCATGGCAGAGAGTGGAGGAGAGTCTAGTTGACTTAGCTCAGACTCGCTCCAGAGTCCAGCAACTCCAAAACCAGCTGCTCACTCTTAGGAAGGAGGCCGAACAGGAGATGTCTGGGTTTGGCAATGACCTCCACAATAACTCTTTGGTGCTGTAAGTCCAATCTGCATGAAACCCAAAACAAGTCCAGAGATGTTTGCCCACTTGAATCTATGTAAAGCTTGGGTCACGACCATTTGTTTGTGGAGAACGCACCCTCTCTCTCCCTGCCTCCCTGATCCCATACTGGGTAAAATACTGATCCCATACTTTGTGCAAATATGCCTAATGTGTCTGGTAAATTGTAAAAAGTAGTGTACAGTATGTCAAATCACCGCATAACTGAAAATCTCTGCAAGACATCATTGTAACTGATGTGCAATATAACCAAGCTCATATACAGCAGAGGACAAAAACATACAGTATACAGTGCATCCGGAAAGTATTCACAGCACTTCACTTTTCTACATTTTGTCATGTTACAGCCTCATTCCAAACTGAATTAAATTAATCTCTTTCCTCAAAATTCTACACAAAATACTCCATTATGACAATGTGAAAAAAAGGTTTTTTTGACATGTTTTGAATTTATTAAAAACAGAAAACAAAAAAATCACATTTACACAAGTATTCACAGCCTTTGCCATGAAGCTCAAAATTGAGCTCAGGTACATCTTTTTTCCACTGATCATCCTTGAGATCTTTCTACAGCTTAATTGGAGTCCACCTGCAGTAAATTCAGTTGATTGGACATGATTTGGAAATATAATAACTGTCTATATAAGGTCCCACAGTTGACTGTGCATGTCAGAGCACAAACCCCAAGCATGAAGTCAAAAGAACTGTCTGTAGACCTGCGAGACAGGATTGTCTTGAGGCACAAATCTGGGGAAGGATACAGAAACATTTCTGCTGCTTTGAAGGTCCCAATGAGCACAGTGGCCTCCATTATTCGTAAATGGAAGATGTTTGGAACCACCAGGACTCTTCCTAGAGCTGGCTGGCCTTCTAAACTGAGCGATCGGGGAAGAAGGGCCTTAGTCAGGGAGGTGACCAAGGCCCCGATGGTCACTCTGTCAGAGCTCCAGCGTTCCTCTGTGCAGAGAGGAGAGCCTTCCAGAAGGACAACCATCTCTGCAGCAATCCACCAATCAGGCCTGTATGGTAGAGTGGCCAGACGAAAGCCACTCCTTAGTAAAAGGAACATGGCAGCCCGTCTGGAATTTGCCAAAAAGCACCTGAATGACTCTCAGACCATGAGAAACAAAATTCTCTGGTCTGATGAGACAAAGATTGAACTCTTTGGTGTGAATGCCAGGCGCCATGTTTGGAGGAAACCAGGCACTGCTCATCACCAGGCCAATACCATCCCTACAGTGAAGCATGGTGGTGGCAGCATCATGCTGTGGGGATGTTTTTCAGCAGCAGGAACTGGCAGACTAGTCAGGATAGAAGGAAAAATGAATGCAGCAATATATAGAGATATCCTGGATGAAAACCTGCTCCAGAGCGCTCTTGACCTCAGTAGACTGGTCATGTACCTTGACCATATAGACAGTAGACATTAGCACACAGCCAAGATCTCAAAAGATTCAGAACCACCCCGTGAATGTCCTGGAGTAGCCCAGCCAGAGTCCAGACTTGAATCCGATGGAACATCTCTGGAGAGATCTGAAAATGGCTGTGCACAGATGTCTCCCATCCAACCTGATGGAGCTTGAGACTTATTGCAAAGAAGAATGGGCAAAACTGCCTAAAGATAGGTGTGCTAAACTTGTGGGATCATATTCAAAAAGACTTGAGGCTGTAATTGCTGCCAAAGGTGGATCAACAAAGTATTAAGCAAAGGCTGTGAATACTTATGTAAATGTGATTTTTTTTGTTTTCTATTTTTAATAAATTCAAAACATGTCAAAAAAAACCTTTTTTCACATTGTCGTAATGGAGTATTTTGTGTAGAATTTTGAGGTAAGAGATTAATTTAATACAGTTTGGAATGAGGCTGTAACTTTTTCAAAATGTTTTTCAAAATGTAGAAAAAGTGAAGCGCTGTGAATACTTTCCGGATGCACTGTATCTAAAGTATCAATATTTTGATTTGGGAATCCACTTAAGCGCATGAACCTAGCATTGGAAGTATCGATATTTCAGGACCGATTCGCACATGACTGAACGTGAGAGACAAACAACTTTGCACACACTAACGATGTAAGAGATATCAGATATTAGTCCAGGTTCATGCTACGAAAACAAAAAAAAAATCTTTTTTAATATTAGTAAAAAAAATATGGAAGATGAGGAAAAACAGAAGGGATACAATGAATCTCTCTCAGTATACAAAGTACACCAGTAAAAGTCTACAGGTGAAATACAAAAATAATATATGTAAAAACAAAAACACAATACCCACCAAATAGCAGAAATGTCATGTATTTTAAACGTCTGTGGACCAGGGTCCCCCAGCAACTGGGCCGTGGGTGAGGCCCAATCAGGCCGTGAGAAACTTTCACGTGGAATTCTAAAAAAGAAAAAAAAAACACATACAAAATATATATTTGTAAATAACTACCTTGAATTGCATACATTGGCAAGTTTAGCTGCTCGGTAATTGTGCTGCAAATTATCTTTGCTAAGCAATATTATCGACATTTGTTTAGACAATGTTTTCATTATGATAACAAAAAAAACTTAAACCAATAATAATAAGAATATTATTAAACCAGTGTGGGGGAGTCCGCTTTGAGCTGGACCACATATGTACTGGTGGATTTCTTGTCTTCTTTCACTCGGTTATTCATTCAGGAATGACTTCTGACATATTTATGTACGTTCTCCCTGGCAATTCCTACTGTCTGTCAAACATTTCTCCAAATGTTGGCTTTTCGACTGTATTGAAACAGCCAGCAATGCTGTCTGTGAGGGTGCACCAGTAAGTGTTGACTGTCGGGATGAAGACATCCAGCTTAGAAACCATCGCTTTTGTGCCTTCATAGACGTTAGCATGTGCTTCCTAATTTGTACATTCCACCTTAGAAGTGCACACACAGTGCCGCTAGTTGCAGTAACTGCGGCTCACCTCAACATGGTCAGACTTTTGTTAACTGACTGTCCTTATAGTATATTGACCTTTACCGTACTCCTTATGGTTGTTAGATCATCTGTGGATCTGGAGCTCCAGTGTGTGATGAAGGCTGCAGCCAGGGATCATATCAAAGATCGCTGTATGCAGCTCAACCAGCACGCCAGAAGCCAGCAGGAAGCGCTGCGGAATCTTCACAGCCAGTGGCAGAGTGTTGTGGACTTCAGGCAGCTCGTGGTGAGGCTCAGAGCTGAGCTTTGCCCCTTCTGGAGATCTCTGTGCTCATGATGTTGCACCTTGTCAGCTCCTCAGACAGGATCACATCAGAGGTCTGATCAAGGATAACTCATCAGCTAAGACTGAGTTGATCCGGAGGCACAAAGAGGTGCGGCTCTTCTGGTATTTTTTAAAAAGTATATCAATACACGAACTTTGACTGGTCCTTTTTTTTTTCATTTATAGCTACAGGACCTTTTGGACGGCAAGTTGGTGCCGCAGTTCAATGACGTCACCAGTGCTGCCACAAGTCTAAGGAACTCCATCTCTAAGGAGGTCAAGCAGATGGGCACCATTTCCCTTCATGCTCTGGATAGGAGGACCGTAGACGGGTAAAGTCCTGTTCTTACTATATCATCACCCACCATCACTTCTATGTCAAGTACTTACAATATTATACTGGCTATCACCAAATCAGTTTTATAACTTTTGAAATTGCAGTTTTAAATTTTATTTTACCCCCCATGAAGTGTGTGCTTTTTGGGTTAGCGAATAAAATGTCCGTTAATTCATTACAATCATTGATACACTGAACAGAATGCAGAAGTGGATGTAGCTTTGCTAACATTTCTAATGAGATGTCAGCCACTACAAACATTTTGACATATTGGAACACTCCTGCTTGGTTAAGGAAGATTCCAGTTAGACATTTAAGATAAGATATTTTTTTATCACAGCCTTATTTTGTTTGCACAGACAGGATGTGGCGCTTTTATTTTGAAGGCCGGACGTGAGTCGTGTGTGTTGAGAATGTCTTACTTCACTCAGAACTTGCACACCGTCAACAGGCATCTTAAAAGGCTCGCTTAGACAACACAGTGTAAACACTCTCATGAAGCCCTTAAACCAGAGGTAGGGAACCTATGGCTCCGGAGCCAGGTAGGGCTCTTTTGATGACTGTATCTGGCTCTCAAGCATTTCTTACCACAATATAAATTTATTTTTGCTAACATTTTAAAGTAAACCATCACAGAAATGACTGTTAAAAATAATATTCAAAATCAACAACTTTCTTATGCATTTTAATTCATCTATATTCTGTAGCAATATGGCCAACCATATCTATCTTTCCTGATGATATTTTCCAGGTCAAACACCAAAACTTGATTATTACTGGGTAATGCTGTAGTCTACCTCGGTCATTGAGATGTCAAAAAAACATGTAAATGTAAACTTTCCTCCTTTAGTCAAATAGCTAAAGCTGCAGAACCAAGCCTTCTGACGAAGATGGCCAAAAGAATGAAATACGTCTACGGAGTACGGTGCAAAACTATGCAGCAGCAGAAGTTGTATTAATGGCAACAAGTATTTGATTTATTATTAGACACTGCGCTGCTCACGAAAGTGTGCTGGCCACACCCCATTGGCGTGGGGTAGTGTGCCTGGTCTACGTAATTAGAGCCCATTATCTAAAACTGTTGGTCTTACATAAAAATGCACACATTTTATTGTATTCAATGTTTAAAAAAATGTATATGGCTCTCACAGATACACATTTTAAAATATCTGGCCTTCATGGCTCTCTTCGCCAAAAAGGTTCCCGACCCCTGCCTTAAACTCAAGAGCAGTTTTTCCCACAACTTTTGCCGGTGTCTCAGGCCGCCGTACCGGCATGTTTAGTTCCTGTTTGCGGTGACATCCCGCCACGATTGAGTGGTCCGCCACATAAAA
The DNA here is from genome assembly GCF_037039965.1 of Doryrhamphus excisus. Lineage (NCBI taxonomy): Eukaryota > Metazoa > Chordata > Actinopteri > Syngnathiformes > Syngnathidae > Doryrhamphus > Doryrhamphus excisus. The sequence goes on from NC_136360.1 coordinate 21,488,766, forward strand.
TACTTCCCTACACAAATCATTTCCTTCACATTATGTCAATTTCTGTGACATACGTTCAACAGCAGATTCTGTTTTGACTGGCCAGTTCTGTTCTATATTGTTTGTGATTGTGTTCTGCATTCTTCTATTTTTGAAAGTGAACGATGAATTCACAAAAATTCTATTTATACGTGCTAGCTCTCGCCGTTCAGCCTCATTGCGGAGGTAACGTGATTGGGGTGACACATCTCAGCTAAAGCAGAGTAAACTGATGCTTCTCGAGGTAGATTGTCGATTTTGTCGAGTATATTTTTATCAAAATAGTCATGGCAAAATGTTGTGTTGCTGCTGGATGTTAACAGTATCCCAGTGATACTGTAAATTTAGTTCAAGGTTCAACCTAGGCCCAGGCAATATATTGATATATTTCTTTCACGCATGTTATGAAAAAACAAGCATATCCTTCATATGGATGTAGACTGGATTTGATGTGAGGGTCCATGTTTCAAGATGTTGTATTTTTGGTGTTGAATAGTGCTTTAGTAATACTTGCGTATTGGTGCCATACCGACCCCTTAAGCAAGTGTGCAGCTAAGGATGTTCATCTTGTTTGATTGACATTTGTGACTTGCCTCTTTCTCCATTGTTTACACTTATGCAGAGAAGGAGAGGCAGATGGACGCCCACTTGGAAGCATTTGGCTTCCGTCGGTACACAAAACAAGGAAGAATGACCATTGTCGAAGTTGCCACAGATCACAATAAGTCATGTCTTGGAAACACTATTATACATGTTACATAAACCTCTTTTCACAGTGATATACCGTTGGGGTTGGGGGGCTGCCTCCGGACAAAAATGTATCCATGACACGGGCTGACATACACAATCAAACAGTCCGTAAAGACCCCTTTATACTCATTTAAAGGACTAATTGAATGATAAGCAACTCCAGAGTCATTTACACTTACCATTCCGGGATTTGATGATTGGAGGAAAGGAGCTCATCAATGAAATCACCTGCTGGAGAAGCTGCAGTGCCTCAGCCCTCCATGGCATGAGAACAGAGTTCCAAACAATGTTTTCGCAAAGTTGATCACTCATGTCAGGGACCCTTTAAAGCACACACTGACAGTTGTGTAAGCCTACAGTCAAACTGTCTGCATGTTTGTCTCCTCAGAATGCAAATTGCTGCATCATGGCTGTCCATCCATCGCCTGCAGTCTCCGACCTTCAGCAGCCTGCGTCGGCACATGGCGTTCCCTCTCTACAGGGTGAGGCGCGGAACACTTCCATCTGTTGTAGCCGACGTGTTTTGTTCTCGCGCAGTGCGCCATGAGTTTGACTCATGAGTCTGCATGATGGTTTAAGAAAATCACGTGAATAGTTTGTTCTGATTCTGAAATGCAATCTCATTGATTGACTTCGGCGCCACAGCCGATTTGTGTTTGCCGCCGTGAACTCGGATAATAAATTCATATGTCCATGAAAATCAATGCTACCGCACTGACTTCCATTCTCAAGGCTCCAGAGGAGTTGTGGTCCAAGGTGCGGAGAGACCAGCTGGAGTTGCGTTTCCTCCGTCAGCTCCTGCAACTTCACTCCACCACACTGCAGAAATCCCAGGAGGGGGCGGTGCTGCTGCTTGCGTCCGATCATAAAGGTAATGCAACATAAATGTACAAAATTGATGTCATTAGACTTATGTTTTTTTTTCTCAATTTATTTTGAAGCCCTGCTATCCAGAGTCAAAGAGGAAGACGAAAAGTTGTTGCACTATCTGGTCCCGAGAGTCCGAGGCCTCACCCACAGATGTGCAAAAGGCATTTCCTATGGAGAGCAAGTGAAAAGTGCCATATCTTACTGGTGAGACGGCAAGACATCTGCTGCATAAAATGCAACATAAACTCAAAACAAGGCGACATCTGATTTAGGGCTGTAACGGTACTTTGTACATGGTCATTGGATTTTTCCATACTCATTAAAAGTGAGGGACAGGCATGTGGGGGCCAAGGCAAACCCAGCCACTGCAGTCCTCCACATCCTCTTACTGTACTCATTTTTCTTTGCTCCCATTTTTGGAGTCAATACGGACACGCACAGGAACAAGGAATAGCACGTTGCATGGAAAGGGAAGGGATAGCAGTCAGAAATGATGCATTTTGATGTTTTAAGCATGTGAGTTAAGACTAAAATGGCGAGGAGGTGTTCGGCGTGGAAGTAAAGATCCAAGCGTGCAGAGCATCTTCACAAGCCCCGTGTAGTGTGACGGAAAACGTGCGGACAAAAACGTGCAGGCCATCATTGGGCTCACAGAAGTCTGGGATAGTGACAGTGCCAAGGAGAAGCCCTTTTTCCTTGTCCTCTTGTTGGCTCACCTCAAAAAAAAAAAAAAAAAAGAGAAAGAATGTTGTTCCAAACACTTCATGATGAGGGGGGGAAAAATATGTAGCAGATTACTGTTTACCTATCTCACGGCAATGTAAACGCAGCTGATGTTCCCAATTCGTGGGTGAACAATCCAACACTTGGTGAATTCTTCTTCACAAGAGCAGACATCAAAGCATCAAAAAGCGACGCTGCTATGAATACTTTTCTAACTCCTCTTACTTGAAACCCCAAAAGCCAGAAGAACCTTATCAGCCACCTGAAATTTGAAAAGTGCAAAAGGTCTTCAGAGACCTCCGTGGTGTCACACCGGCTACTCTGGGTGTGTGCCCAAATTCAGTGCACCTTGCTAGGCCACGGCAAGTGATTCTCTCCCCTCTATGCTCTGCTTCTCCTGATAGTAGCAATGTGCTAGTAGTCATGTCATGATATTTCATTAGGACTCATCCATCCAATCCTCATTTCTTCCTGTTCTTCTTACCTTCAGGTGTGCACAAACTACATTTATATCTAGTTTTTTAAAAAGGCGATCTAGTATATCTCATGGGTCTTGAGAAGCAGAAAGTTATCGGTATGTTTTTTTTTTTTAAAATAAAGATATTGTGCATCAGTAGTAATAAGAGACAAAAGTCAGCCAATCCATAATGGAGTGAAACCTTGTATGAATGATGATTACACTGATAATAATCTGCACTTTCAGATTTGTATGACATTATATCCTCTTTCTTCCATGTTCACTTAATCCTACGACAGATAATAGCCAAGTATGTCAAAATAAAAGCCAGGTTATTCATTAGCATCCATTGTCTTATTGGGAACTTGCTCTTGTGTGCTTTCATACAGGTGGGCTCAACCAGCACAGCACATCCTGCCTGACGTCTGCAATGGAGGACTGACTTTTCAACAGTGGCTTCAGAGGTGGAAACTGGCTGTCAAAGCCTAAATACACAAGATCACTTCTAGCCTTCCAATGTGGCAGGACTCCCAAGACCTCTTTGAAATCACTTTGTCATATCTCCCTGTTTCACTGTGATATGTATGTTTCTTACTAATAAATGCATCCAATGATGTGGCCTTGTCTTTCTTTAAATCAACTTAATGCTGATCACACTTGTAGAGGCACAGGCATTTATTGAAGTCAAGCTATCGGTACTGCTAATTGATACGGTGGAGTAGTGTAGTAGCTATCCAAGTGTATGGTTAAGGTTTTTAAGTCCATGGGGGAGTGAATCTTTGCGATATCTCAGTCGACACATGTACTGTATGGATCATGTCGATACCAAAGATGGTATCAATCGACATAACCGTGTTGAGCTCGATGACGTTCAGTTCTTTACAACGTTTCGTTTTCAAAAAAGATGTTTTTTTACCCCTTTAATATATTTCTATATAGTTTACTAAGTCGTGGGACACCGGAGGGCTTTGGGAACTTTTTTTGCTTTTGTTTATAAAAATGACTTTGTCAAACAATCGTATTGTACGATTTGTCGATTAATATTGTTACACAAATGTTTACGATTGCCTAAAATATCTATCTTGTGACTTTTATTCTAATAATGAGCAACAAATTAAAGGCAAGATCGGAGCCGCTCGTGCATTTGCTTGGTATCAAATTGATACCAAAATGTTTAGTATCGCCCACCGCTAGTGGAACTGCCCGATTCTTGTAAACGCAGCTCCTCCCATTGTGGCGCATGCGCACTTTAACTCCTCACTCCCTTTTTGTCAATCCGACTCCGAGCTTCCGGACGCTGAGAAACATCGCTGCCGCCGAATTTAAAGAGACAGGCAATAGTTATTTAAAACACGATAAACGGCAACCATTGTCCCCCAGCTCCTCCGATGCGTCTCGACTCCGCTCGTACAATTCGATGATGTTTCCGCAAAGTCTCGTCGAGTAAGCAGCTCGTCTCGTCTGTCATCTGCCGCCACTCGGCTCCTTCCCCTGTCGGTTAGCGCCGAGCCAGGCGAAGTGAGAGCTGTTTGGCTCGCTGGGCTCCAACTGGCAGGCTGGCTCCCCGACCGAGAGGACGCTTTGTCGGCTAGCCGAGCACCGGAGCAACACCGAAGCTTCCCCCTCCCCAGCACACACACACACACACACACACCCCGCTCTCGGAGCCTCTCGTCGCCGTGCTAAATGGCGAAGATCCAGGCGCACAGCACGGCGAAACAAATCAACCAAATTCAAGACAAGCCTTATGTTATAACACAAAAGCAAGTGCAGCAGCAGCAGCAGCACTTCCAGAAGCTGAAGGTAAGACAACGGCGGAAAAGGGGGGGAGGAAAAGTGCCCTCAACCATTTTGTTTCATTACACCGGGTTTGTTTGAGACACCGAGCGTCGAGAGTAGTGAAAGCGTCGTTGGCTAACCTCGCTCGGCCTAAATTAAAAGTAATTCACCTCTCCACCGCACAACGTTGACATTTGCGCTTAAATGTCGTAAAGTGCATTTTGCAAGTGACAGCCGACTCGGTGCTACTTTGTGCTTTTGGTCGTGTCATTGGCGAGAGCAAACTCAAAAAAGCCCAAAGCAGCTCTCTGGTGGGAAGTTCCTCCTTGTCCCCCTTTTTTCCTCTCTCTCTCACTCAGCCAAACGAACAAAGTGGAGGACGTCAGCCAGGCTAGCAGCCGACAGAGAGGCTAACTTCACTCGAACCCCCGCTTCTTTAAACACATTCTCCCTTCCCTTTGGCCGTAAGCTGGTTAAAATGGGCGACGGTAGCCTCGTCTCAAGCGACTGTAAAAAAATGTGTTAGGAGTTATTGTCGTCCGTTGGCTGGCTAATGCTAACACGAGTAGCCCTCCAAAGATATGTGACAATGCTTTGTGTGGACACATTATTTTCACCCCAACCTCATCCCGGTTGGCTGTAGCGAATAAAGACAGACACCGAACCGTGAACAAAGCCCCCTCCCGGCGTGTTTTGGTACCCACGCATTTAATTACGTATCTATTTACTTGTACACACCGTACAGCTGCAAACTTGCGCGTTTGTTGACGGCGCTATTGAACGGGACAATGAACGATGCGGAGTTGGCCGTGTTATGGGGCTAAATATGACTAGTACGCTATTGAACCGCAGCAGAGCTGATTCAGCATCCTGCTTGGGGATTTGCTCTTGATGCTCCAACTGCTTTTCATTGTCCTTGTTTGCTGCAGGTGGAAGATGCCTTGTCATACCTGGACCAGGTCAAAATCCGTTTTGCCAATGACCCTGGCATATACAACAAGTTTCTCGACATCATGAAGGAGTTCAAGTCGCAGAGGTATTTCACTTGTCTGACCTATCACATTATTACAGTAAAGTCTCGTTATATCGATATTGTCGGGAGTCAGAAAAAATATCGATATAACCGGACTGTCGATATATACGATCCTGCGCCGAACTGCATTAAAAGTGGGCAATAATGCACTCATTGTTCTATACTATAGAACAATGTCGAGCAGCTTAAATCAATCTTTGCTTAAGGATTTCAATACCAAAAAAAGAACACGGCGAACGGCTGCTTCCAGTCAACTTTATTTTTCACACTTCCACCACCAGAGCACAGCACACACACTGATTCCCGCACTTCCTGGTTCACAGGTCACGCTCAACCCGCCCCACATAGCTGGCCAAACACATGCCTGCAACAGAAGAACCAACTGCGTTCGTGGTTCGTGTGTATGCTATGTCAGTTGGTTCTTCTGTTGCAGGCATGTGTTTGGCCAGCTATGTGGGGCGGGTTGAGCATGACCTGTGAACCAGGAAGTGCGGGAATCGATGTGTGTGTGCTATGCTCTGGTGGTGGAAGTGTGAAAAATAAAGTTGACTGGAAGCAGCCGTTCGCCGTTTTCTTTTTTTGGTATTGAAATCCTTAAGCAAAGATTGATTTAAGCTGCTTTTGTATCGATATAAGCAGACCAAATTGGCTGGCGGGAGATGAAAAGGGCATCGTAGTAACCGGATTATCATAATAACCGGGTATCGTACTAACGGAACTAATTATATCATAAAAGACTAGAAATTTGCCGGGAAATGAAAATAGTATCGTAATAAGCAGTACTTCGATATAACCGATATCGATATAACGAGACGTTACTGTATTTGACTTACCTAAGTCTGTTGGGTAAATGCCACATGTACGGTGGCCCAGAAGTGCAAAACACGTCATGATCACTGGCAACAGCATAATTTTTTGTCCGTTTTGCAGCTGGGAAGTACCAAAAGCACCAAAATAACAGGCAAAACATGACACCAGTGTCCTCCTGTCTGATTGGTGTGTTCCTTCCAGGAGGTCAAATTGTAATTTTTTTTGCTTTTTCTTCACGCGCTTTGCACTTCTCGACCCCTGTACATGTGCGAGGCTGAGCTAAAAACGTAAAACTGCACATTTGGCATCCCACTGAAGTGAGTACAGCCCCCCCCACCTTTCAGATTTCAGTGGCCATTTTTTAATAAGGTTGTGGCTTCTTGTAGCACAGTAGCTGTGATGTAGTTGAGTAGTCACCGTACAGCTGCTGTCAACAAGTCATTCATCCATTCATTTTCTACCACTTTTTCCTCACGAGGGTCGCTCGGGTGCTGGAGCCTATCCCAGCTGTCTTCGGGCGAGAGTCGGGGTACACCCTGGACTGGTCGCCAGCCAATCACAGGGCACATATAGACAAACAACCATTCACACTCACATTCATACCTATGGACAATTTGGAGTCGCCGATTAACCTAGCATGTTTTTGGAATGGGGAGGAAACCGGAGAGAACATGCAAACTCCACACAGAGATGCCCGAGGGTGGAATTGAACCCTGGTCTCCTAGCTGTGAGGTCTGCGCGCTAACCACTCGACGGCCGTGCCGCCCCAAACAAGTCATTATTGTCCAAATTAGGGGTGCACCGATACACTACGATTCCGATACCGTGGATTATGACTGCGATAATTAAAGCGTTTCATCTGCTCGTCTCTCTATGCCACACAGGCTGGATGACAAGAGGGTTCACTCTGCATCTCTCTGTGCGCATTGGAGAGTGAGCCCTCATCTCATTTAGCCGTTTTGTGTAGGCGGGGCTACTAGTGAGTGGATACAGAGGTTTAGCAGTTAGCTTTTGTTGGGAATGAACTGCACGCCATACAATTTGTATGGGGTGCTGTGCATGATATTAATGTTGTCTGATTTCTTCTGTAGCATCGACACCCCAGGAGTAATAAATAGAGTGTCCCAGCTTTTCCACGGGCACCCTGACCTCGTCTTGGGCTTCAATGCTTTCCTGCCACCCGGCTACCGGATAGAGGTCCCGAAGAACGGAATCGCCTTCCTCCAGTCGCCGTTCTCCTCACAGGTGAGTCGCCATCTGCAGGGCCACACAGATTGCATTCACTCAGGGTTAGGGGTGAGCAGGAGCCTATCCCAGCCAACTATCACCAGTATCACAGGGCATGGTGCCTTCGTGCTAACCACTCGTCCGTCGTGCAGCCCGCCCTCTAACACCTCCCTAAAGAAAAGATTTTAAGGTTTTCTATCCATACTGTGATGTACATGTATGTATACATGTAGCAACTGGCACATTGATGCTAACATGTCATATTGTAGTATTTAGTATAACTTCTGGGTGCATTGATTTCACATAACACAAAAAGGAAAAGATCCACTATGAAGCTGGTCCCGAGCCGGCTAGTAGCTAGCCGATGCGCTGTGGTGAGGTGTCACTATGCCAGTGATGTAGTTCTTGGGTGTAAAAATATTAATAATAACAATGTCGCTTGGTTAATATGCAGGTCACATTATGTAAATGCAGTGTTGTCGTCGCTTTTTATTATTATTTTTTTTTTTTGTCCCCAGAAGCCGTTATGGGCGGAATTATGAGCCGCCACTTTATCTGTTTTTATATCTTTAGAACGCACAGAAAAGAGACATGTTCATCTCTCACATAAGACTTTGTGGATGATGGGCAAAAGCTTTCCTTTCACTCAATAAAGAACGTAAGAATTTGGGTCATGAGAGTACCCTTACTAAAATATTACACAGGTTGGAAAGCATCTAGCCCCCCCCAAGTTTTGAAGTTGAAAAAATTGAGAAGTTTTTACATGCCTCCAACAATGACTCTTCTTCCTCATAGAGTTTTGTGACATGCAAGTTGAACTGAATAGTCATTTAAATACTTCAGTAATAGAAACTAAATATCTACAAGTAATACAATTACCAGTATGAAATAAAACCTTGGGTTGGGCGATATGGACCTTAATCTGTATGACGATATAAAATTGAAATTCAGTCTTATAAAAACTTGTCTCAAACGGTAAAGCCCATGTATTTATTGGTAACAATCTGGCTAACTGTTCTAATGGATGTCAGCCTCTGCACACAGTGCGACTAAATCTCCAACCAACTGTTGCCTGTGCTTGTCATGAAGGAAGATGTAGTCACCCATGCCATTCCAACTGCATATGGAAGATATTTTTATCAGACTTGTTTTGTTTATGCAGACATGGGGCAAACAACGCTCTTAATTTGAAGGACAATCACGGAAGTGTGTGGAAACTGTCTATTTATATTATTTCCAAGACGCACTGCATTCAAAATAAATGTGTTTCTCGTATTTTTTTCCACTCAGAATCTGCACATCTTCATCGGACATTGTAAAACCTTCCTTACACGACAGAATTAAAACACAACGTGGTGAAATTATACTCATCCAACGCACGCACAACTACTCGGTGTCCTAAATTAAGTTAACTCCTGCTGACTTCTATTCATGCTCTGTACGAGGAGATTCAGACACCTTTCGCCGGCGTTTATCACCATTTCAACCTGTTTAGGTCGAGTAAATACTTTCCCGTCAACACGGCTTTATCATTTATACCAGTATTAGTCATTTTCTTATCATTGCAACAATCTATACTGGTGCATTTAAAAAAAAAAATATAGCCCAACCCTAGTGTGTGACAAAAAGTGCAAAGAACAAAATGTTTTACAGTATTACCTATCTTGCAAATTTTTGGCCCCTTGTATTATTCAGCCCTTTGTGGACTCCTATAGAGCAGCTACACACAATAACCCGCACAGAAAGATTTCTAGATCTTCCAGAATCTGCACCCATTCCAGCTGTATTTTCTTGGATTTCCAAAACACTCTTAATGTATCCCACCCACTGCCCGCCCCTGGGCACACCCACTCCCAAGCGCTCCGGGCAACTTCCAGACTACTGCTGAACCCCAATTTCTAATTTTGTGGCTACAGGAGTTGATAATAAACAAATAAAACCTTTGGAGAGCTACTTGAAAGTGTTTAGGCGCTACTGGTAGCTCACGATCTACTTGTTGGAGAGCCCTAACTTTCCATGTATGAACTCTAAGAGTGTTAATGTCAGGAGAGGCCAGATGTGACAGTCTTGGCACAACATTTGTCGCGGAAATGTGGTCATTCCACGTTTTTCGCGGGACTATCTGTGTTTCTAGACATGGGTGAGCTTGTAATTTGCATGCATGAATTTAAGACGCTCCCTGTATGCACACTCTATATTGCTACACAGACAACCGCTTACTTGCTGAAAATAAACACGGTGAAAGCTTCCACAAGAGCCTTTTCCGTACCTTTTCTTTCCACTGACTACAGCAGACATCGGCACCGGTGGCATTTCAGTGCTGCGTTCGGGTACACATACCTGTCTCAGACAGGCAAATGTTGCTAAATGTTTCATTATGGAAACAAACAATTGGGGTTGATTGTAATATCATTACCATGACCGAGGTGTGGATTACTGTCAACAATTCCTGCCCCTAATAGGTGCCCGATGCTCTCTGCGGTTGCGTTTGAGGTGTTCATTCCGCCACTGATTTTGCTTGTAATTCATATCAGATTTGCAGTGTGGGTTCCAAAGGTAAATAATTGAAATGGGTTTTGCAGGAGCCGTGCAAACATGCACGTGCAGACACGCGCACGTGTGTTGATTTGCCCATTTCGCTAAGCAAACATTTGCTTTTACACTCGCCAGGAAAGTTATGCAGCTGTTCGTTACACATCCTCGGAGTCGACTGTCCTGCGTGAAGGACATTTGGGGCTCTTTAGCGGCTCCGTGCACCAATGTGTGGGCTGTTTACTTTACAGGTGGCCCAAAGTGACCCTTCATCCAAGATGCTGAAATGTTGATACTCCAACACACACTGTGATGTATACATGGTTTGAAGAATTCTAATGAGATGCTTTGGGGAACAATGGGTGGTTTGGGTGTTAAAAATCCCCCGTCTGCCAATCTTTTACTTTTGCAACACGGGCTGGCACCACCTGGCAGAGCACTCAGCCTCTTATTTGTCATCCATTCAGGTGTCGCCCGGCCAACAGGGAAAGAGCGTCACCCCGTCTGCGGTGACGTCAACCTCCAGCAGCACGTCCGCCGCCAACTCTGAAGCCGGACCCGCCCAAAGGAGCGATGTCAAGGCGACATCGGCGGAGCCCCTGTCGTCGTCGACTTCTTCTTCGGTCGGACCGCCGGAAAACCCCAGCAGACTGTCCCTTCCCCTGGCCAGCAGAGAGAGTCAGAACCAGGCCGCCACCTCGTCCGTGTCCCCGCCCGCCTCCGAGACCAGCCCGGTAGAGTTTGACAGTGCCATCAGCTACGTAAACAAGATCAAAAACCGCTTTCTGGACCATCCGGAGATCTACAGAGCCTTCCTAGAGATCCTTCACACATACCAGGTATGGCGCTGCCCAAGTGCTGTGATGCTGTAACTTGTCGAGTTGCCATTTATGGCCACACTCTGGCCTTTTCCTCCACCCGGCGTGACTCATTGCTGCTTGACGGTATTCCCACCTCCTTCCACCTCACAGAAGGAGCAGCTGGAGGTGAAGGAGAGCCGAGGCGGTCGTGGTGCCAGCGGCATGACTGAAGATGAGGTCTTCTCCAAGGTCGCCAGTCTTTTCAAAGGACAAGAGGACCTGCTGGCCGAGTTTGGCCAATTCTTGCCCGACGCAAAGAGATCGCTGGTCAGTGGTGCTACATCCGCATTCGTACACATTAGTAGGGGTGTCATGAGACGTTGGTACCCCCCAAAAATCTATTGATAATGATTAGGGCCTGTCAAAAAGTGTATGTGTTATAACAGACGTTCCCTTGAACATCACAAAGCGCGAGCAAATATTGAGCAGAAACGGAGAAAGATAAGTGTATTTTGAATGGTAAGTTTAGCTTCAAAACCCTGGCACCTGGCTCTTGCAGCAAGACAAAGTTATGTTCCTACTGTTGAGTTGAGTTGTCAGGAAGTACGTCGCCTCTCCTTTGCCATTATTTTGGTCATTTATACAATGCTAGCTTGGTATAAGAGTAAAAATTAGATGCCTGATTTGAACTTTGAACTGCGAGCTAAAAGTTGGAACGTCAGGACTGCTAGCTAGTCACCAGGGAAGATTTTCAACACATCAGCGACCCATACGTGAACTATAGCCATCTATATGATCCTATTTGTTACATACTGTGGCCAACGAAGACAGGAGCAACAAAAGACAAGCTGAATACAGAGCCACCATCCACCAGTACCGGCCTGGACTTTGATTTTCGGAGAAGTAGTGTACTAACAAACGTGTACATTACCACCCAATAAGCTCATCAGATCTTACCTTCAGGCATTTCCACATAGTATCATCATTTTGGAGCTAATGAGGTGAAAGACTACTGTACTGTGCAGTGTGGGAGAAAGTTAAACAGTGCGTTAAACATGCAAAAACGTGGGGATTTCTAACTGGAATAATTCCCATATTTCCCAAATTTGTATCCCTTTACATACACTTTGCTGTAGTTGCGTATCAGTTTTACTCATCTACTTATTACTGGTTAAAAACTTATTTCTAGCTGTGATTAAGTGTGATTGAGTTAACTACACCAAAAAATGCAATTGATCATGATTAATCATGTTAATCCCTTGACGGCCCTCTATGACAATACGTTGCCATATATGAATTTCTGCTACATGACCTTGGATGCTCCACACACCGAGACTGTATACGTGACAGAAGGGCTCAGTCCGTTCATGCCATTGTTTTAATGTAGCAAATGAAGGGATGACACATGCACACGGCAATATATTGATTATCCACTTGATTTTCCATTTATTGTCATTAATGAATGTATTATCGCCCACATTAGTTTTCTGAACGAGAAATCCTTTGACACCCCTAGACCTTTGCTGGGCAATAAATGTCACACTGATAGCATTATGTTTGTGGTAATGAACCAAATGTCACATGTGCTTAACTCCTTCCTCATTCAAATGCGTTATCAACAGTTCACCGGGAACTCGCTGACGGGAGCGAAAGAGCAGCTAAAAAGACCAGATGACGACGACATGATCACCAAACAGAACAAAAAGCGGCCCAGACCCATACTGTTGCCCCACATGTCCCCACTACTCAAGGTACCGGAAGACTAGCAGCGACTTGATGTTGATGTATGACGTGATGCCGCGGTTCCACGTGTTTGCTCTTTTCTCCCGAAAGAAAAAGATGAAGTATTCCTGTACCAAAGATCAGTCCATCGCCTCGGTGGGCAAACACGGAGTCTTACGAGAGTTCTCCTTCTTTGATAAGGTGAGCAGCCTCGACCTACTTCCACGGTAGACTAGTGCGCTGTTGTCACGTGTCTTCAAGTGTGGACGTGATGTGATGTCACTCAGGTTCGCCGCCTGTTTAAAAGCCAGGAAGTGTACGAGAACTTCTTGCGCTGCATTGCCTTGTTCAACCAGGAGGTGGTCTCGGGAGCGGAGCTGCTCCAGCTCGTCACGCCGTTCCTGGGGTAAGTGTTGGCAAGTTACTTCCTAAATGAAGTACTATACCACTAGCTATTGCCTCAGCATCTGTATCCCTGGATGTTAGATGCATTGCACTGCCTTAGATTGTAAAGGTTACTGCATTATAGTATGCAGTATACAGTATGACTGTAATTTGCCTCACTTACCGATCACTGAATAGAATTAGGAAAACAAGGAAAAATGCTAGTGCTGTGTTGAGGGGGCAACGCTTGGATTATTGGATTCTATCGCTCAAGATTGAATCTAAACTCCTTCCAGGAAGTTTCCTGAAGTGTACACGCAGTTCAAGTCCTTTCTGGGAGACAAAGAGCTCTCTCATGCCGTGTCGGGGCTGTCTGATCGCTACATGGAGGGAGGTGGAGGCAGAGAGGTGGACTATGCCTCCTGCAAACGCTTGGGCTCCAGCTACAGAGCGCTGCCCAAGACCTACCAGCAGCCCAAATGCAGCGGCCGCACCGCCTTGTGCAAGGAGGTGTGTCTACTTGACTACGTATGCATGCAAGAAACTGTTCTCTGTGAAGTGAAAAGCGTCCCCTGTTATTTGCATTGGTTAGGTGTTAAATGACACATGGGTGTCGTTCCCGTCCTGGTCAGAGGACTCCACCTTTGTCAGCTCCAAGAAGACTCCCTATGAGGAGCAGCTGCACCGCTGCGAGGATGAAAGATTTGAGGTATGCTTCACAAAGTCACCATGCACTCCAAGAAAACGGTACGTGGTCTTCAGAGCATCAGCGTCTCCCTTCTAGTTGGACGTGGTTCTGGAGACCAACCTGGCCACCATACGCGTGCTGGAGAGCGTCCAGAAGAAGCTGTCGCGCCTTTCGCCCGAGGACCAGGATCGCTTCCGATTAGACGACTGCCTGGGCGGCACCTCCGAGGTCATCCAGCGTCGCGCCGTTTACCGCATCTACGGCGACAAGGCCCCCGAGATCATCGAGGGGCTGAAGAGGAGCCCCGCCACAGCCGTACCCGTGGTTCTCAAGAGGTGGGAGCGCAGTCGTATGAACTCCTTTGCGACCGGACATTTGTCCAAAGACATGCCCTCCAGTAGCGCTCATTTTACAGGATTCGGACTGGTCTTTCATGGCAGACAGAACATTGTGGACTAGCGCTATATAACCATGGAAATACTTAGAGAAAGAGTAGACTCTCAGCAGTAGAACATGGGTACGTTACAGCAAAATATCACTTAGCAAAAAATAAGGAGATGCATTTCAATTTCGTTTTACAATATATTTCAAGCACAGCTTTCACTTTGACACAAATGTAGCCATATATGTATATATATTCCATCAAAATGTCTAAACTACTACAATTGGATAAGCGGCATAGGAGGTGTTTTTCATGAATGGATATACAAATATAACACCATGAACTATATTCAATTTTCACATTTGAAACTGTGTGCATATACCATGTCTATATAGCCCAGGGGTGGGCAAACTTTTTGACTTGCGGGCCGCATTGATATGACAAAATTTACGGGGGGGCAGACTATATATTTTACACGTAACAGTCCACCTGGTATTATTGCATCTGTAAAATTGTCATGCAATCTGCTATTATTTATTTTATATTTGTATTATTTTAAAAATAATAAAATATTATAATAATTACAATAAAATTAAAATAATAATTAGATTATTATTATGTAAAATATGCAAATACAACAATAATATTATATATAATTAATATAATAATTAGCATTAATATAATAATTATTATAATAATAGTTCTAATAATTATTATTATAATCTAATAATAATATGATTATTATTATGTGCTTGTGTCCCTTTTTTCAGGAGCACTTTGTAAACAACAGACCATGTCAAAAAACGAAATTGATAAAACCATCAAAAGGTTGGCTCAGGCCATGATGCCAGGTTGTATGTTGAGTTTAAATGAAATACTTTGGAAAGATTGGGCGGGCCGTATTCAAACACTTGGCGGGCCGGATGTGGCCCCCGGGCCGTAGTTTGCCCACCCCTGATATAGCCCGAGAACACAATATTCTGTGTGTTGTGAAAAATGTGTCAGAATGGTCATAAATGGCCGCTACTGAGAGGGATGTCTTTTGAAAGGTGACTGGGATTGAATGCGTCACCTTCTCTTCCCTCCACTGCTGCCCGAGCCTGAAAGTGAACTTTGCTGTGCACTTTGAACCCGCAGGTTGAAAGCCAAGGAAGAGGAGTGGAGGGAGGCCCAGCAGGGTTTCAACAAGATCTGGAGGGAGCAGTACGAGAAGGCCTACCTCAAGTCATTGGACCACCAAGGAGTCAACTTCAAGCAGAACGACATGAAGGCCCTGCGCTCCAAGAGCCTTCTCAACGAGATCGAAAGCGTCTACGACGAGGTACAAGCAACTCACTTAAGGGTAGCTACAGCCACAAATAATAAAAGCAGCAGTAACACCGTAACGATGTGGTACTGTAGTATCCAACGTAGCATCGCAGGCACTCGGATTTGAGCAGTAATAAGTATTTAGTAGGGGTGTCACGGCACACCCAACTCACGTAATAAGACGGTCAATGCATGAGATTGGGTCTACGAGAACAAGATGAGGTTTGAACTTTAATTTAGAGGAAAGTACAATGAAAAAATATGACTGGACAACAAACTGTTGTTCACATGCTTTTTGAAATTTTTTGTCCCACAAATGGTAATGGTTTTATTTCATTTGAGCATGCATCAGATTCCAATTGAGTGCATCCCATAATCAGTTCCCAGTTCCACATGTCCGAAAGGAGTAGGAAGAAGCAAAGCTTATTAAATCCTACCCCTCCATCTGGTACTTTTACAATCACTAACTCTTACATTTGTTCACTTCCTGCTTTCCATAATACAGTTTTTTGTTTTTTTTTTTTAAAATAATGCACCTCGTACCGAAGTACTCTGTGATATGAGCATCCAATGCCATAATGGGTACCGTAGTGTCAATATAGTGATATATATATATATATAGCACAACTTTCATTTTGACACATTTGCTCAAATGCTTAACCAGCGATACCGCATACCCCGCCTCATGCCCAAAGACAGCTGGGATAGGCTCTAGCATACCCGTGACCCAAGTGAGGATAATAGGCATAGAAGATGAATGGATGGATGGATGCGTAACCTTACCATTACCTAACCATTTTTTTACTATTTTAATGGGTAGACATATATAAGCACTGACCACTATCATGCTAGGTGTTAGCATGTTAATGTAATGGTAATGGTTAAATTTCATTTGAACATGCATCAGATTCCAATTGAGTGCATCCCATAATCAGTTCCCAGTTCCACATGTCCAAAAGGAGTAGGAAGAAGCAAAGCTTATTAAATCCTACCCCTCCATCTGGTACTTTTACAATCACTAACTGTTACATTTGTTCATCGGTCAATCGGTTTTCTGTGAAAATATGGACTGTAAATTTAGCTAAATGATATTATTGTCAGCATTTAAAAAAATTTGTATAAACCATCCATCCATTTTCTGTGCCGCTTATCCTCACTGGGTGGGGGTATGCTGGAGTCAATCCCAGCTGTCTTGGGGTGAGAGGCGGGGTACACCCTGGACTGGTGGCCATATAGACAAACAACCATTCACACTCACATTCATACCGATGGACAATTTGAGGTGGCTAATGATGCTAACATGGGGAGGAAAGCGGAGTACCAGGAGAAAAGCCACGCGCCCACAGGGAGAACATGCAAACTCCACACAGAAAATCCAAGTGGAAAAACCAAGCGGAGAATCGAACACAGGTCTTCCCGATCTGGCCGTGGCCTACATGCTAACCACCGTGCGGGCCAGTTTAAGGCAATATCGTAATGATGCAATATTTCCTTTCAAATGTCATCTTTCACTGAAGTTGTGGAAGTTCCGTTTGTGACGTGTTTTCTCGAACACTTGCAGCATTTCTTGAAATGCTGGCTTTTCAGCAGTATTAAAGAGCAGCATTTCTTTTCCAGTGACTTTGTGTAAGCGCTGTTCCATTTGTATTTACTGTGCTGAGCAAACGTCTGAGTGTTGACTTTTGGGACAAAGGCTCTGTTGTTGCCTTTTATGTTCCTACCACTTTCAAATACATTCGGCATAACGCCTCATTGGCTCACCTGGCCCATTATTATATTCCCACATGGGGGGGGGGGGTCATTTGGCTTTTTCCCTGTGGAGCGCTGGGGTGGTGAACTAATGCCCAGAGTGAACTCTTGTTGCCCATTTGGAAGCGAGAGACGAGGAACACACACAGCAATACACAGAAGCCGGCAAAATCATTTATTTAAGTATATTTTCATTTATCGTGTGATGAGTTTTTTATCTAAAGGATAAATCTTGTCATGTTTTAGTGTCATGATTGTCCTAACCCTCGTATGATACCTTTCTATCTGCCTCATTACTCTTTAGCTCCCGTTTACTGTTTGGCATCTTTGTGTTTTTTTTTTAATCTACTACTTTGTTTTACTCTGCGGACTTCCAGTCACACCCATTAAATTAATATGCGCTTGTCTCTCTCTTTTTGGAGGCAGTTGGGGGGGGAATAGCTATTTAAAATATTTGATTTTATTAATGAATGAAGTTGTAAACAAGCTGAGGCATCTGTTGTTTGACCACGTTGAGATTTCTTTCTCTGGAGACCCCCATGTTCCCGCACCTTTGCATAATATTAATACACAGCAGATGGTTGCTGATCATCCCCTTTAAGACGGAGCTCATTGATGCTATTCCTTCATCTGTACTCATCTTGGCATTTGTCTTAGCGGCAGGAGCAGAGCACAGAAGAAGGCGGCGTCGGCCAGCAGAGTCGCAACGGCTCCAGTACAACCGCCACCAGCGAGCCTCACATGGTGTTTACGTACGAGGACAAGCAGATCTTGGAGGACGCCGCCTCGCTCATCATCTACCACGTCAAGCGCCAGCCCACCATCCACAAGGACGACAAAGACCACATCAAGCGCATCATCCAGCACTTTGTTCCCGACCTGTTCTTCTCCCGCCGCGGCGAGCTCAGCGACACGGAAGAATGGACGGACGAGGAGGCCGAGCCCGAGGACGGAGGAGAGCGGGCAGCAGGTGGAGCATCAGCTGTAACGGCAGCAGCAGCAGGAGGAGCAGCAGCAACTCCAGGAGGAAACGCCAACATCTCTAATGCATCAGCAGCCGCCGGTAGTCAGTCCCAACCGCAACCAGCCCAAGCCCAGACCCAGCCCCAAAGCCAGCAGCAATTAAACAGCGAGTCCAGACGGAGACGCGGCAGCCCTCCCCAACCAGCAGACACGGAATCCTCCAGCACCCCCGGCAGCACGGTCCAAACTGCCACGGCCACCAGCTCCGCCACAGGATCTGCGCCCACGGAGACGAGTTCAGGCGCAACGGCGGAGAAGGTGGACCTGCGAGACCCCGAAGCCGAGCACCAGAAGGAGCTGGATGGCGTCTACAACCTTTTCTTCGTCAACAACAACTGGTATTTCTTCCTGCGGCTGCACCAGACTCTCTGCTCGCGTCTGCTGCGCGTGTACCGGCAGGCCGAGCGCCAGCTGCTGGATCACCGTGCCGAGCAGAGCAGGGAACGGCTGCTTGTGGCCGAGGGGAGACGGGAAAAAGCGTGTGACCTCGCCATGGAGCTGCGCCTCAAACAGCCCAGTAAGTAACGTATAATTCTATCGTTCATACACGGTGCAGTAGGGCCTCCCCTTTCGTGGGAGTTCCGTACCAAGGCCACCAGCCAATGACAAACATTTATATGCCCAAAGTCTATTTTTGACTCATGGCTAACTCCCCGCCCCTCCACACCCTCCTGATGGCTTGACTTTGACATTCTCATCTGATTTCAGATCAACTTTTGCAATAAGAGCGGATGTTGTAATCACTAGATTCCACTCCAGAAGCCTCCTCTTTTCTCTTCAATCACCACTGTTCACTATTACATGCACATTTCAAAAATAAAACGTATGCTACTCATGATGGGCAGATGGAACTGGTGTTACAGTGTAGCCAGACACCGCACACAACGGTGCGTTCAAGGACTGGCTAACAAAATGCAACATCTGAATGCTTGACAGAAGCGTTTTATTAACTTCAGCACATTTGTGAAGTGGATGACAAAGTGGAAAGGACAACGTAGCTCTCTGCCCGTAAGCTCATTTATTGACACAACACGGCAGAAAGCCAGCATGCGTGCGTGCCGGTTGCCTACAGCCACAGCTGTTAATGCCAGTGATGCTAGTTTGTACACCACACACCCCCAGTGACAGGAAACCAAAGTGCGGCCTGGGGGCCATTTGTGGCCTGTAGCTTTTTTTTTTTTTTTTTTTTGCGCCCCACGGCATGCTAAAAATATAAACTAGCAATGTAGGGCTCTGAAATGTAAAAGTAAATAATTGGTTTGAAAAAAAACAAGAACATAGATTTAATTCCCATGCAACCACAAAACAATTGCGAAAATAACAACATATAAATAAGAATTTTTAAATGGGGTGTTGCCTTTCAATCACCCCGAAAATGGAATAAACTTGTATTATTGTGGGGAATAATTTTAGCGCATTATTTTTTTTTAATATATACAGTACATAACTATTTAAACAAACAAAATAACAGAGCTTCATCTTTCAGGATGTATCCCTTGGTGGGAATGTTTGGTCAGCCCGACTACGTAGACATTAGCAATACTGGTGAATAAAATGACTATCCACTATGTGTAGGCGAGGTGGAGCTGGAGGAGTACTACCCCGCCTTCTTAGACATGGTACGCAGCCTGCTGGATGGCAACCTGGACTCCACTCAGTACGAAGACACCCTACGGGAGATGTTCACCATCCACGCCTACATCGGTTTCACCATCGACAAGGTCATCCACAACATCATCAGACAGGTACGCCTCACGCAGGTTCCAGCCGCATGCCGCTCACACACGTCTCAGCTCCTCCCACTTTGTCTCGTACCACCTCAGCTGCAGCACCTGGTGAGCGACGAGGTGTGCCTGCAGGTGGTGGAGCTCTACCTGGCCGAGAGAAAGAGGGGTGCCGCCGGGGGCAACCTCTCATCGCAGTGTGTGCGAGCCGCCTGGGAGACCAGCTACCAGTGGAAGGCTGAGAGAGCCATGGCTGAGGAGAACTGCTTCAAGGTCAGCACACATCGTTGTATACGCTGGACACAACATTAGGTACACCCACACAATACAAAGGGATGCCATACCTGGGCTGGATGACAAATAATCATGCTCACCGCTTGAGAGGTTGTGACTCTATCCTACGAGGACAGCTTCTTATGTACACGGAACACATATTACATACAGTACAAACACTTTTTACCATCCAAATACACAGGACACATATTTCATTGTCAGCACATTTATTCTCATATTAGTTCTTCAGTTAGTATTTCATCCCTTGTTTAGACACCCAAAAACACGACATCTATCCCCACCTTCCCTTTTAGGATGCACCAATCCACACTTTTCACATCCGATCCTCATACCCAAGTTTGCTAGAATTCTTATAATTAATCTAGCCACGTGTGCTGATACGGTATTAATCTAGCTATGTTTGCTGATTCTTTTAGCTCCAGTACATTGCTAATATTCTTCTAGCTAGGTTTGCTGATATTAATCTAGCTACGCATGCCGAAACGGTATTAATCTAGCTACCTCTGCCGATTCTTTTAGCTAGGTTTGCTGATATTAATATCGCTAGGTTTTGCTGATACGGTATTAATCTAGCTACGTTTGCTGATTCTTTTAGCTCCAGTACATTGCTAATATTCTTCTAGCTAGGTTTGCTGATATTAATCTAGCTACGCATGCCGAAACGGTATTAATCTAGCTACCTCTGCCGATTCTTTTAGCTAGGTTTGCTGATATTAATATCGCTAGGTTTTGCTGATACGTTTATTAATCTAGCTCCGTTTGCTGATTCTTTTAGCTCCAGTACATTGCTAATATTGTTCTAGCTAGGTTTGCTGATATTAATCTAGCTATGCATGCCGATAAGGTATTAATCTTGCTACCTCTACCGATTCTTTTACATGGTTTGCTGATATTAATATCGCTAGGTTTTGCTGATACGGTATTAATCTAGCTACGTTTGCTGATTCTTTTAGCTACAGTACATTGCTAATATTGTTCTAGCTAGGTTTGCTGATATTAATCTAGCAACGCATGCCGATAAGGTATTAATCTTGCTACCTCTACCGATTCTTTTAGATGGTTTGCTGATATTAATATCGCTAGGTTTTGCTGATACGGTATTAATCTAGCTACGTTTGCTGATTCTTTTAGCTACAGTACATTGCTAATATTGTTCTAGCTAGGTTTGCTGATATTAATCTAGCAACGCATGCCGATAAGGTATTAATCTTGCTACCTCTACCGATTCTTTTAGATGGTTTGCTGATATTAATATCGCTAGGTTTTGCTGATACGGTATTAATCTAGCTACGTTTGCTGATTCTTTTAGCTCCAGTACATTGCTAATATTGTTCTTGCTAGGTTTGCTGATATTGATCTAGCTATGTGTGTCGATATGGTATTAATCTCGCTACGCGTGCTGATACGGTATTAATCTAGCTACGTGTGCTGATACGGTATTAATCTAGCTATGTTTGCTGATTCTTTTAGCTAGGTTTGTTGATATTAATCTAGCTACATGTGTCTATACAGTATTAATCTAGCTCAGTTTAAAGCACAGGCGCGGCTCATAGACCTGAAATCTCCTCCGGTGATATTGTGTAGTAATACCCTGGTGTTGGAACCCGATACCGGACCAGATCTGGTTCTAGACTTGCCAGCAAATGGCAGAAAAAGAAAGAAATGTTGTAAATAGGCTTTGCATGATTATTAAATGTATTTTAAGTTCCATGGGCAGCTAAAATTCTTCGATAAAGGCCTCAGCTTTTCTCCTCCGAACATATTGCCGGGCATTATGGCCAAAGAGCTGGATTTTTATTTTGTCTGACCACAGAACATTCCTCCAGAAGGTCTTGTCTTTGTCCATGTGATCAGCAGCAAAAGTCACCTTAAGGTGCTGTTTTTGGACCAAGGGCTTCCTTCTTACACGGCAGCAAAAAAACGCTTGACTTTGGACACTGACACTTGTGTTCCAGCAGCTTCTAATTTTTTGACGGTTCTCGGTTGACTCGTCGCCTTCCTGACCAATTTTATCTCCGCAGCAAACGATAGCTTGCATTTTCTTCCTGATGGTGGCAGTGACATGGCAGTCATGCACTTGAAAGACGAGTATTTTTGTAGACGAGTACTTCCGGTCCTGGGTTGTCCATCATAAGCCTTGCTGGTGTGTTTTGTTTTTGTATAGCTCCGTATTTACAATGACCATGTATACAGGGATAGCCCTGTTTGCTCTGGCATGTAAACAGGTTGTTCCCAATGTTTCGGAAACCGGATTATTGACTGCATGTAAACGAGGTGAATGAGATGTTTTTTAGGGTATTTTGGTCGCCGTCTGTGTGATGTAGTACACAATATAAATGTCCAACTATGATGATAAACACACATAGTGACTTGTATCCACTTTCATGTTTCTCTCAGGTGATGTTCATCCAAAACAAGGGCGACGTGACGATGACCATCGAGCTGTTGGACACGGAGGAGGCCCAGGCTGATGACCCCTTAGATGTTCAGGTACATGCGTGACGAATACGATCATGGATGTGGCCGGTCACCTTGGGTAATGACCCATATGTGCCTGATATTTCATGTTTTAGTGCTTGTCTACCTACATGGAGCAGTTTGTGGGAACAGAGTCCAGTCTGTGTTCACAAGCAGAGGGCTACTTTTTCAAACCGGTCTTTCTTCCCAGGTAAGACACTTGGACTCCTTGACTTCTGTTCTGTATAGTAAATGCGTCTGTGGAACCCTTCATGTCCACGCTCCTCCAGCTGCCTGACTCGTGTCGAGATGAAACTTTTATCACCTTTTCCCAACATACGAGTAAAGGGAAGTTGATCACCTTTTAGAAATATCATTAAACAGGAAGGAAAGGAAAGAACCATCAACAGCTAGAATGGACACAATAATAAAGTCAAAATATCAACAAACAAGTCGTCACGAAAGAAATCATTTAAATTAAAAAAAACAAAAAAAAACAACAAATATATCATTTCAGGAGAAGGAAGTCCAAATATTAAGTTTTCTGACAAGAAAAAAGTCCCAAAGAGTAAACTTGTAATATTAGCATATAAAGTTGCCATTTTTTAACAATACTAATCTAACGTTTACAACACCTCAATTTTTCCAGCTGTTTATTGAAATTCAAGCAGTTCAAGTTGAATGAATAGCTTGAAATGGTACAAACACAAACGATATCACAATATGACGATATCATTTTGCCCATAAGGAAACCCGCTCCTCTGTGACATCACAAAGGAACAATTTTGCGACGCCCCCTGAAACCGAGCGTTCAGAGCCATCCCAAACTTCACTTCCAAATGTTCAAACCTAATTATCTGAATTTTTGGCATGGTTTAACACCACAATCCAACATTCTAACTACATTTATTGGTCAGAAACATGGACAAAGCATCATAGATCCCCTTTAAGCCATATGATGAAATGACAGGTAGGAAAAACATGTCAACGCTTTTTTCCAATTTATCGTTTACACTGGTACCATATCACCAACTGTAGAGGCAAAGTAGTTGTCCGGAACCATTCAAGCTTCCCCAGATCACCAGAAGATCACAGCACTTACCCATGTGTGCGGTCAACCCTGTGGCATGGTTGTTGTTGTTGTTGCTGACCAACTTCCTTGTGGCCTTCTAGGAACCTGCGTCGCTTCCGGCGCTGGCAGGTGCGGCAAGTGGAGGCAATGCGCTGCAGACGCGAGTGGCAGCGGCAGCTGGGCGTGGAAAACGCCGGCAGCCTGGACTGCCGCTTCAAACTCAACACGCACAAGATGGTGTTCGTCATGAACTCTGAGGACTACATGTACCGCAGGGGAGCGCTGGTCAAAGCCCGGAAGGTGAACTTCATCATGACAAACTAACGCATACTATCCACATGTACTTGCATAATAAATGCTAAGTATCATCCATTACAATTATTGGAGAAAGACTCAGTCATGATAATGAAATATGTGTATTAGTAGTATCAAGATGGTGAAATATGTCTATCAGTGGTATCGTGATCATAGCAACATATAAACACCATTATTATGCTGGGTGTTAGCATAATTGTCCAGCTATGAAAATGGCTAAAATACTACTTGCTAATGTTATCATGCTAGAAATGTTAATATTCTAATATTAGCATGCTAACACCTAGCATAATGGTGGTGTTTATACAAGTGACTTGCACTGAAATTGGCTTTTAAAAAATGCTACTTGCTAATGTTATGCTAGAAATGTTAATATGCTAATATTAGCATGCTAACACCTAGCATAATGGTGGTGTTTATACAAGTGACTTGCTATGAAAATGGCTTTTAAAAAATGCTACTTGCTTATGTTAGCATGCTAATATCATGCTAACACCTAGCATAATAGTGTTTTGTTTATAGATGTGTCTAGCTATGACAACAGCTAAAAATATCAGCCTTATTGTCCATAAGTTCATTTACACCATTATGCTGGCTTTTAGCATATACTTGCTAATGTTATCATGCTAGAAATGTTAATATGCTAATATTACATGCTAACACCTAGCATAATGGTGGCGTTTATACAAGTGACTTGCAATGAAAATGGCTTTTAAAAAATGCTACTTGCTAATGTTATGCTAGAAATGTTAATATGCTAATATTAGCATGCTAACACCTAGCAGAATGGTGGTGTTTATACAAGTGACTTGCTATAAAAATGGCTTTTAAAAATGCTACTTGCTTATGTTAGCATGCTAATATGCTAATCTTAGCATGCTAAGACCTAGCATAATAGTGTTTTGTTTATAGATGTGTCTAGCTATGACAACAGCTAAAAATATCAGCCTTATTGTCCATAAGTTCATTTACACCATTATTATGCCTGCTGTTAGCATATACTTGCTAATGTTATCATGCTAGAAATGATAATATACTAATATTACATGCTAACACCTAGCATAATGGTGGCGTTTATACAAGTGACTGGCTATGAAAATGGCTTTTCAAAAATGCTACTTGCTAATGTTATGCTAGAAATGTTAATATGCTAATATTAGCATGCTAACACCTAGCAGAATGGTGGTGTTTATACAAGTGACTTGCTATAAAAATGGCTTTTAAAAATGCTACTTGCTTATGTTAGCATGCTAATATGCTAATCTTAGCATGCTAATATGCTAATCTTAGCATGCTAAGACCTAGCATAATAGTGTTTTGTTTATAGATGTGTCTAGCTATGACAACAGCTAAAAATATCAGCCTTATTGTCCATAAGTTCATTTACACCATTATTATGCCTGCTGTTAGCATATACTTGCTAATGTTGTCATGCTAGAAATGATAATATACTAATATTACATGCTAACACCTAGCATAATGGTGGCGTTTATACAAGTGACTTGCAATGAAAATGGCTTTTAAAAAATGCTACTTGCTAATGTTATGCTAGAAATGTTAATATGCTAATATTAGCATGCTAACACCTAGCAGAATGGTGGTGTTTATACAAGTGACTTGCTATAAAAATGGCTTTTAAAAATGCTACTTGCTTATGTTAGCATGCTAATATGCTAATCTTAGCATGCTAAGACCTAGCATAATAGTGTTTTGTTTATAGATGTGTCTAGCTATGACAACAGCTAAAAATATCAGCCTTATTGTCCATAAGTTCATTTACACCATTATTATGCCTGCTGTTAGCATATACTTGCTAATGTTGTCATGCTAGAAATGATAATATACTAATATTACATGCTAACACCTAGCATAATGGTGGCGTTTATACAAGTGACTTGCAATGAAAATGGCTTTTCAAAAATGCTACTTGCTAATGTTATGCTAGAAATGTTAATATGCTAATATTAGCATGCTAACACCTAGCATAATGGTGGTGTTTATACAAGTGACTTGCTATAAAAATGGCTTAAAAAATGCTACTTGCTTATGTTAGCATGCTAATATGATGCTAATATTAACATGCTAACACCTAGCATAATAGTGTTTGTTTATAGATGTGTCCAGCTATGACAATGGCTAAAAATATCAGCCTGATTGTCCATCAGTTCATTTTGTTCTCCGATTCTTGGTCGGCAGTCCCAGAACCGCGTGGCGGCGAGTCAGCACGAACGCTTCGACAAGTGGCACCAGGGCTGGCGGGCGGAGCACGTGACGCCGACGGCTGAGCGCGGCGTGCAGAAGTGGCTGCTGGGCGAGGAGGAGGAGGACATGGTCCCCTGCAAGACCACCTGCCTGTCCGCCCACGTCAAAGGGCAGACGGTCAACAGATACCAAGTTCATTACAGCGGTAGCAAAGCCCCCGCCTCGCCTTAGAGGGGGGGGGGGGGTCTCACGCACGCGCACACAGACAGGTAAATGCATGGACGTCCATCCACTACACAGTGCAGTACTTGTACAGCTCGGCCTGCATGCTCACTCTCTAACAAGAGATGAGTGAGCATGTGGGCCAAAAGGACCAGCAGGACAAACAGTCATAAACTATTATGGACCCACGGGGCAATGAGTCCCCCTCCCTCCACCCCTCTAAGAATCAACATTGATCATGATTGATCAGGAAACGCTTTCAGAAATGTGAATGTCTTTCTTTTCTTTTTGTTTTTTAAATTCTTCTTCTCATCATCATGTGTAGTTTTAGCTTGTAAAGCCAGAGAGCCTTCTGCTTCTTGGTTGCTTCCATGCGTCCTTCTACCAGGAGATCAAGGTCAGCGCGTGTAAGTAAGTACGATGTTTGTGTATCCTGTACTTCATTTTGTCTCTGTATGCCCGGTCAATACACTTTAGGACAGTACGTGCATATATATCTTTATTTTATATATATATATACATATATATATGCATTTACATTCATCTAAAGATCACGTGGTTCTTTACAGTGTTTGCTGTCGGCCAACTCTTGATGTTTGCGTCCCCCCTCCCCCCCCCCCTTTGTATCGTAGCTGAAACCCCTTTATCATCAGGGCAACCAGGACTCCTTCAATTTGATTCAATTTTTCATACCGATGATAATTATGTATCATAATCATGATTTCACTGAATGTTTTGTTGTTTTTTTGGCATACTGACATTGAAAATAAAAGCAAAAATATCAGTGTTAAAATAGAATGTATAACATTGATCCTGTATCGGTTATCATGAATAAAACAAGCTAGTTGTCACCTTCCTATACGTTGGACAGTATCGTCTTCTTAGCGATGTGCAATATATCGAGCTTACGAATTGTTTCCATTCTTAATGTAGTTCTTAATCATTATTTATTTTAATGATATTCTTTTTTTTTTTATTATTTAAAATACCATTTTCATCTACTTTGATTCTGTCCTACATTTTTTCTTTTAGCATTCCGATATAGTAAATCACCCCCTTATAAACAACTTAATTATTTTATTGAAATTATTTGTTTATTTCAAAATACATCAATTGTCATCTGTATTCTATAATACTGCTTTTTCAAATTGACCAGACATTTTTTACGTGTGTCAAGTACTCAATTTAGTGATTTAGCTGGTATAGCAAATGTAAGCCACTAGAGGGAGACATAACCCACTAATCAAATGTTTCGTTCCATTTGCCAGTCATCTGTTCAAACGTCTGTTTCAATATAATACACGATCGTGTGGTTTCAAAACATCAATCTAAAAGATGACAATATAAACATATTGCATCATAGCAGCAATTTTAGGGGACATTTTATCCGTTGAGCTGTGCAGCAGTTTGTCAGCTGTAACTGAACTGTTACTGCATGCCCACTTCACCATATGGAGATGATTGACCGTTATTCTCTTCAAGCACGTTTTCATGCAACAATGCATTTTTATTCAGGGTCAAGTAAAAAAAAAAATATTTACAAAGACAAAAAAAAAAATATATGGACAAAACATTTTTCATGTTAAAACTGTACAACTGAAGCTTCACATCCTTCCACGCTAGGGGTGTCCAAACTTTTTTGGCCTATATAAAGAATCAAAGGACATGAGTGGGGTACTTTGATACATTTTGTACATCCAATATGCTTAAAAGCACTACAATGTAAGTCAATGTACATCTGAGCTAAACAATATATCTTAAGAACCAATTGTTTTGTTTTTTACAATATACCTCGGGCAACAAAATGGACACCCCCGACCAACAGCCATCACACTTTCTCTGCAAATGAAAGAGCAAACAATAACCCTATGAGACATAAATAAAATAGTGTATACAGTAGACGTTGACGAGAAAGGTCTCCAACGATAGAAAACAGGAGGCGTTCCAGATTAATCCTTGGCCAGGGGTCTTCTAAAGAGCAGGATGTGGGGCTCTGTGGAACAAACAATCGGTCAGGACGGCTGTTTGTGAGGCGGAATCCCTCAGTCATGACATTGGGTTGCTGTATACATCAAGTTTTATCATCGCTGCACAAACAAGTGGTTGCCAAGCCCCGCCCATTCTGCCTTTCAACCAACCACTCAAATTTTAAGTACCTTAAAGTTAGTGATTGTTTTGTAGCGGCATGGTGCTGTGTGAGAAATTTCAAGTGTGTGCAACTTGTGAACTGTCACCCCAGACACCACGAGTGCCGATAATTGCCCGCAACCCTAAAAAAAAAATCTCAATTCATTGATATTTTTGTCAGAATCGGGTGGCAGTTTGGGAGCCGAGAGTTGGATACCACAAGTGGGCGTGGTCATGTATACAAGGGACAGCGATACCGCCGAGTTTGAGTAAAATTCAGACTGGTATCGGCGATACTGAAACAATTCCTTGTGCTAATTCACCTAATGTCTGGTCAAATTTTAAACAGTAGTTATTTAATAAATTAATTTACAGCATTCAATATTTAAAAATTATCCTGATTTACATTATAGCCAATTAATATACAACTGAAAAGGGCGTACAAATTGTATTTTGAACAATACAAATAAAGCATTTCAATGATAAATCTTTAGAAACTTGATTGACAGGACACACAGACATGACCTGCAATGACTATCAATATTTTCATTCGAGTGCCGATTTTGGGGCCTAAAGAGCTGATATCGACGCCAGAGTCGATCTAACGTGTGCTTCCGGTTCCTCACCCGGTTTGTGGATCATGTAGTGGATCCACCCTTGGCTCTGCTGGACGCCGAGGCCCCTCCATTCGTCTTCGGACATCAGGTGAGTTGGAGGTACTAGCTTGGACAGCTGCTTCGGTAACACCACATGCCTTTGAGGGGGGGTGAAACACAACTTTAATTACAAAAAACACGCCGTTTGCGTACCAACAAAAAAATATTATTTATTTCAGAACAAAGGCAACAGGTGAAAATGACATTTTGTCGACGGAAGTAGCCGAGAAACGTTAAAAATGAGTCGCTGCTACGACGCGGCCAGTTAGCTTAGCAGCCATTACCTGTACTCGAAGGCGTCGTCGTTGTACTTGTCAGAGTAGTAAATCTCCTTCTTGGACATTTTATTTGCGGTAAAATGTCGAGTAAAAGTCGCTGGTTTTGAACAAGATAAGTTGTGCTCCGAGGACGAGAGCACTGCTGTCGAATGTCCGAATGAGGAGTTTCGCGTCTGATGATTCAAACGAGCAACGGCGCCGCGCTTTCTCCTGATTGGTGCAAAAAGTAGTACACCGTCACAGACAGGATGTTCTAGCCAATCAGAAGAGTCGAATAACTTTAAGGACGCATTGGGTTCTTCCTTGGCGGTTTGACTGTGTAGAGCTGCTCGACCGCCACCTGCTGGTTGATTACGAAGATGCACCTCGGAACGTAAACATCTACTTTTCTCATGAGCAATATTTTCGAAAGAAACAATATGTTTTAATTTTATATTATACGTCATTGTAATTTATCCTTAAATGAATATTATATAAGACGACAGTGCATGCAAATTGTTGCGTGTCAGTTGAGATTCAAATGCAAGATTATTATCAAAGGCAAGATTATTTTCAAGGTAAGTATTGGATCACGTGGCCCGCAGGACACTAGTTTGAGGCCCCCGCCTCGATATGAAAGTTTAATGTTAGTGCGGGCCAGCGCAAGTTTGCTATGGATGCTGTATGGTATCATGTACCCAGAAAAAATTATTACGTTTGATTCATGTTCATGTTAAAGGTTAAATAACTGTTAATAGTTATCCTCCCTATCCGTGTGGAAGTGGTAAGTTTTTGGCTATTTAAGTTGAAAGGAAATAACTTGAAGGCTGCCGTTTAGGTCGCTAGCTCGCAGGGGTCTCAAACACGCGGCCCGCGGGCCAAATGTGCCTTCGTCTCAGGCAGATCACCAACTACGAGCCTAAAGCCCCCCACTCCATCAACGATCGACGCCTAGCCAACGACCTGAACGAGTTCTACTGCCGCTTTGAAAGACAAAAGGACAGTCCAGCAACCATCCCCCTCGACACCTTCCAGCAGCTCCAGCTCCAGCCATCTCCACCAAGACCTGCCTTAATGGCCATCCCCTGCCCCTCATGGGCCCCCACCCGGATCCCCCCCAGGGCTGCGTTCTTTCTCCTCTGCTCTTCTCCCTGTACACGAACACTTGTACCTCCAGTCACCAGTCTGTCAAGCTCCTGAAGTTTGCATACGACACCACCCTCATCGGACTCATCTCTGGCGGCGACGAGTCCGCCTACAGGTGGGAGGTCGACCATCTGGCGACTTGGTGCTGAACAACCTGGAGCTCAACGCCCTAAAAACAGTGGAGATGGTTGTGGACAACAGGAAGAACTCAGCCTCTCCTGTCCCCATCACCCTCTGTGACTCTACCATTGACATTGTACACACTGTGTACATATATTTATACTGTTTTTCATACTTTTTAATAGATGTGTATGCACCTACTATACCAAAACAAATTCCTAGTATGTGTTTGATCATACCTGGCAATAAACCTATTCTGATTCTGAAAGGTTAAATAACTGTTAATAGTTATCCTCCCTATCCGTGTGGAAGTGGTAAGTTTTTGGCTTTTTAAGTTGAAAGGAAATAACTTGAAGGCTACCGTTTAGGTCGCTAGCTCTCTAGTTTGCGAGTTAGCATGTGTCTCAAGACCCTGCAGTTGCGCAATATGTTGTAAAGAAAAAGAGTATAAATGTGACTATAGTCGTGTTTTGTCATGTCTACAGGGCTCTAATAATGCTTTGTTCATTTTAATATGAAAAAAATCATTTGTCTACCCACCAACTATATGTGGTTTTGCAAGTTTTTATTATTATTATATTTATTTATTACTGATTGATTTTCTTTATTCTTGATTTGTTTATTTATTTTTCATCTTATTTTGTGTAGAAAAATAAAAAGTAAGATATTTGAGAACAGTGGAATGTTTTATCAGAGCTTTTATTGTAGAAAATCGGAACCAAAGCACTGAAAAAGTTTGTATATTTTTCTGTTTTTAATAAATGTGTTGGTTTTTTTTTTTTTGGAATACCTGATGCGGCCCAGCCTTGCCCAGACCCTAGCTCCAGTGGCCCACCACTGGGTTAGATACTTGAATTAATAGAACCTGAATTTTTCTTATGTTTTCGATTCTCCATCTATACATTTTCTGCCTTTTATTGTGTTATTAATCTGATTGGCTTCAACAACTTGATTTTTATAAACTGAATAAACATGATAATTTTTCAGGCATTTCGCTGGAATAAACCCGGAGAAAGGCACCAAGACTGTACGTGGCAAAGTTGTAACCAAGAAAACGGGCACCCAAAAAGAGTACAACAGTCAACCCACGCGTGTCCGCTCTTTGACAGGAGACTTTGACTTTATTTTATTTTATTTTTTCTTTTTTTTTATTTAAAAATGTGTTTTTTTTAATTTTTAATTTTTTTTATTAACTGATATTTTTTAAGGCTGGGTAAAAAAAAATTTTTTAATTTAAAATATGTGTTTTTTATTTTTTATTTTTAATTAACTGATATGCCTTAAGGCTGGGTAATACAGTAGTCTGAATCCCTCTTTTCTTCTCTCTCTCTGAAATTTTTATTTTATTATATTTTTTCTTATTTTTTTATTTAAAAATGTGTTTTTAAAATTTTTCAATATTTTTTTTTAACTGATATTTTTTAAGGCTGGGTAAAAATTTTTTATTTTTTTATTTTAAAAATGTGTTTTTTATTTTTATTTTTAATTAACTGATATGCCTTAAGGCTGGGTAATACAGTAGTCTGAATCCCTCTTTTCTTCTCTCTCTCTGAAATTTTTATTTTATTATATTTTTTCTTATTTTTTTATTTAAAAATGTGTTTTTAAAATTTTTCAATATTTTTTTTTAACTGATATTTTTTAAGGCTGGGTAAAAATTTTTTATTTTTTTATTTTAAAAATGTGTTTTTTATTTTTATTTTTAATTAACTGATATGCCTTAAGGCTGGGTAATACAGTAGTCTGAACCCCTCTTTTCTTCTTTCCCTCAGATATTTTTATTTTATTTTATTTTTTCTTATCTTTTTTATTTAAAAATGTGTGTTTTAAATTTTTCATTTTTTTTATTAACTGATATTTTTTAAGGCTGGGTAAAAAAAATATTTTTTTATTTTAAAAATGTGTTTTTTATTTTTTATTTTTAATTAACTGATATGCCTTAAGGCTGGGTAATACAGTAGTCTGAACCCCTCTTTTCTTCTCTCTCTCTGATATTTTTATTTTATGTTTTCTTTTTTTTATTTAAAAATGTGTTTTTTTAATTTTTTATTTTTTTTTATTAACTGATATTTTTTAAGGCTGGGTAAAATTTTTTTTTTTTTTTTTAATTTTAAAAACCAATTGCAGTGGTGAACCTTCCCAGGAGATGCGGACCAACCAAAATTCCCTCAAGAGCGCAGCCACGACTCATCCGAGAGGTCACAAAAGACCCCACAACAACATCCAAAGAATTGCAGGCCTCACTTGCCTCACTTAAGGTCAGTGTTCATGACTCCACCATCACAAAAGTAGAACTAAGACTTTGCTGCAGCTGCAGATGATGATTTCCTGTCTGCAGTGTACTTCCGTACATAACAGCTTAGCGGCACATCAACATTATCATACGTACGTACGTACGTACGTACGTTACGCTAGCCGTGTGTAGCATCCATGCGTCACGGCAGAAGGCAGAACAGCGTTTAGGGTTACATAAGCGCCAGCATCCTGTTAAACATTCATGCTTCTTTTCTTCCTATGTCACTCATGGAGACTAGTCCTTGACCCCACTGTGTGGGGCCATGGGGGGAGGGGGGGGCCAAAAGACAAAAGAATGATATTTTAGTAGCCTGGAGTTGAAATATGAATTTTTTTTTCTTAGTTAAAAAAAACAAAATAAAGTTGTCATTTCGGGGAAATGAAGTTGGGAAGGCAATCTAATTATTATATTACCAGAAGAAACATTTTTAAGACGAAATGATAAATATCATTAAAAAAGCCATCAAAAACCCCCACCTGCAGGAGGAACATATATACATATATATATATATATATATATATATATATATATATATATTTGCAGTATATGCTAAGTACAGATGAAAGGGGGCTGTGATATGAGTACTCGCCGTAGGAGGCACGTAACCCCAGGATGGCTGCTGAGTGACATTACAAGGGGAGAAAGTGAAGGGGGGGTCAGGCTATAAGATTACAGCAGTGTTTGTGAACAGCAGTATGCCTTCCCCCGGTGAGGTGGGGAGGGAGCACAGACGGAGGGTCATAGGTTTATCTTTGCGGTTTTAGCATCTTTGTGGTGTTCATCTTTGGCTCATTGACTCCATGCTTCCTGCTCCCCCCATGGAGAAACACTACCCGGCCATTGCAGGCAAAGAGAAAGGTCAGTTGGAGCCTTCTGAAGCCTTCTCACACGGACACAATTTATTTGGCTACACCCAGAGTGTACGCTAGATGGCGCCGTTTACACCTCGTACTACCGTACTACCTTTGTGTCCGTGTGCTTCCAGGACCCGGACCGGGCCGATACGGGCTTCCTCCCACCATCGGCTTCGTCGGCCACGACTTCACTAAACAGACCAGCCCCGCCTACTCCTTCCACGCCAGGATGAGCGACAACCGTAACCATGACTCCCTTCCTTCCTTCCTTCCTTCCTTCCTTCCTTCCTTCCTTCCTTCCTTCCTTCCTTCCTTCCTTCCTTCCTTCCTTCCTTCCTTCCTTCCTTCCTTCCTTCCTTCCTTCCTTCCTTCCTTCCTTCCTTCCTTCCTTCCTTCTTCCTTGCTTGCTTGCTTGCTTGCTTGCTTGCTTGCTTGCTTCCTTGCTTGCTTCCTTGCTTGCTTGCTTCCTTCTTTCCTTGCTTGCTTGCTTCCTTCCTTCTTTCCTTGCTTCCTTCTTTCCTTGCTTCCTTCTTTCCTTCTTTCCTTGCTTCCTTCTTTCCTTGCTTCCTTCTTTGCTTCCTTCCTTCTTTCCCTCCTTCTTTCCTTCTTTGCTTCTTTGCTTCCTTCCTTCTTTCCTTCTTTCCTTCTTTCCTTCCTTTCCTTGCTTGCTTGCTTGCTTGCTTGCTTGCTTGCTTGCTTGCTTCCTTGCTTGCTTCCTTGCTTGCCTCCTTGCTTGCTTGCTTCCTTCCTTCCTTCCTTCCTTGCTTGCTTGCTTGCTTCCTTCCTTGCTTCCTTCTTTCCTTGCTTCCTTCTTTGCTTCCTTCTTTCCTTGCTTCCTTCTTTCCTTGCTTCCTTCTTTGCTTCCTTCCTTCTTTCCCTCCTTCTTTCCTTCTTTGCTTCCTTCCTTCTTTCCTTCCTTCTTTCCTTCTTTCCTTTTTTCCTTCTTTCCTTCTTTCCTTCCTTTCCTTCTTTCTTTCCTTGCTTGCTTGCTTGCTTGCTTCCTTGCTTGCTTCCTTGCTTGCTTGCTTACTTCCTTGCTTGCTTGCTTGCTTCCTTGCTTCCTTTCTTTCTTGCTTCCTTGCTTCCTTCTTTCTTTGCTTCCTTCCTTCCTTCTTTCCTTCCTTCCTTCCTTCCTTCCTTCCTTCCTTCCTTCCTTCCTTCCTTCCTTCCATCCTTGCTTCCTTCCTTGCTTCCTTGCTTCCTTCTTTCCTTGCTTCCTTCTTTGCTTCCTTCCTTCTTTCCCTCCTTCTTTCCTTCTTTGCTTCCTTCCTTCTTTCCTTGCTTCCTTCTTTGCTTCCTTCCTTCTTTCCTTCTTTCCTTCTTTCCTTCTTTCCTTCTTTCCTTCTTTCTTTCCTTCTTTCCTTCTTTCCTTCTTTCTTTCCTTCCTTCCTTCTTTCCTTCCTTCCTTCCTTCCTTCCTTCCTTCCTTCCTTCCTTCCTTCCTTCCTTCCTTCCTTCCATCCTTGCTTCCTTCCCTGCTTCCTTGCTTCCTTCTTTCCTTGCTTCATTGCTTCCTTCTTTCCTTGCTTCCTTCTTTGCTTCCTTCCTTCTTTCCCTCCTTCTTTCCTTCTTTGCTTCCTTCCTTCTTTCCTTGCTTCCTTCTTTGCTTCCTTCCTTCTTTCCTTCTTTCCTTCTTTCCTTCTTTCCTTCTTTCCTTCTTTCCTTCTTTCCTTCTTTCCTTCTTCCCTTCTTTCCTTCTTTCCTTCTTTCCTTCTTTCTTTCCTTCTTTCTTTCCTTCCTTCCTTCTTTCCTTCCTTCCGTTCCCCCCTTTTGACCACTTTATTTTATAAATTGTATTTTTTTTCGTCTAAATTTGCAACTTTATTCTTGCAAATATGTAACAATTTTTTTCTAGTAAATATATGACTTTTATACCTTTTTTCTTTATTAATATTTATAATTTATTTATGACTTTCTCATGATTTTTTCTGGAAAATATATGACTATTCTCAGAATTGTACCACTTTCCTAATTTCCTAATTTTTCTTGTAAATTCATTTTATTCTTATAACACAAACAATTTTATTGTCGTTAATGTGCACCTTCTTTTTACAACTTTATTCCTTTTTTTCTCATTGATTTGCCACTTTATCCCTTTCCAGTATGACTTTTCCTTCTCATACATTTCTACTGAACTATTGTACTGAATATTGTTCCGTGAAATATCAGGGAAAAAGAAATGAAGTTACTTATATTTTATTTTTAATTCATTTATTTATTTCATTCAGTAAAAAAACATCCGTAATTGTTGGAGAATAAATAGTAAATACTGAGAGAAAAAAGCTTAATGTTATGAGAATAAAGGGGTAGTATCATAAGGAAAAATTATATCATTAAAGGATCAGGTGACCTGATGCGTTGGTTGCTGACCACGTGACCCAGGCTGGAGAACAAGGGTGAGCAGGAAGGTGTCATGTACAATTGTCACCGCTAGATGGTGCTATTGTATGCAAACAATTCCACTTCTTTCAAGGTGGATTTTATCAAGTCATAATATTATGAGAATAAAGCCATAATATTTAAGGCCATAATATATATAATAATAATAATAATATATATAATATCATATCAGTGGTGGTCCAGATGTATCTGTGGCGGTCCCCACTGGACTGAAGGAGCTGCGGTGTGTGTCCTTTGTTGTGCAGTGTATTGTGTAGACTGCAGTCCGGGGCCTCGGTACCGCGTGGACGCCAAGGTGACCCGCTTAGGACGGGATGGTACACCAGCCTACTCCATCCTGGGCAGAGCCAGAGCCCCCAGTAAGATGAGATCCTTGGCTCTGTTCCGTAGAGAGAGAGAGAAAGTGGTTTTTGTGTTCCCCCACAGAGGAGGTCTTCCAGACACCCGGCCCTGGCTCGTACAGCCCCGAAAAAGCCCCGCCTTGCAACCTCCAGCGTCGGCCCCCATCCTACACCATGGGCGCCCGCACAAACTACCGCACGGTGGACTCGGTGCCCGCTGCCAACAAGTACAGCCTCCCCCCCCTTATGGGCTCTCACATTCCCAACAAGACGGCCAGCGCCAGCTACTCCATGTCGGCTGCTTTCAGCAAGGGGGGGCCCTCCGTGGACCTGGCCAAGACCCCGGGTCCTTGCCGATACAACAGCACGGACCCCAGCGTTTATCTCCCGCGACCGCCCGCCTTTTCCATGCTGGGCCGACACGGTTTACCCAAAGACGCCACCGTGAGACCTGGACCCGGCGCTTATCATCCGGAAAGAGTTACGGCTCACAAAGCCCGGGCCCCCGCCTTCTCCATGGGAGTTCGACACTCGGAGTTTGTCACCCCGCTCATTGTCACCCTTTCTGACTGAACTTGCTGGACACAACATTAGGTACCCCTGGTGTCCTGCCTCTCCATAGTCCAGAGGGTCTAGATCAGTGATCTCAAACTTGCGGCCCGCGGGCCAAATGCGGCCCGCAGGATGCTAGTTTGAGGCCCCCGCCTTAATAGTTTGATATGGATGCCGTATGGTTTCATGTACCCAGAAATGACAGCTTAAAGCTGCGTGCACGCCGGACACAATTGACGTGATTTGGTTTTTTTAAAACCTGATGCGCCCCAGCCTCACCCAGACCCTAGCTCCAGTGGCCCCCAAGTAAAATTGAGTTTGAGACCCCTGGTGTAGATGCTTCTAATCATGTTGAAAAGCATATTTAGATATTGTAAATTGGTCATATATAGCTTAGCGTCTCTGATTATGTCTACTTTATTGGGTAATAGAAGTGGAAGTGACTATAGGGTTGTTATTTCATGTGTAGAGGGCTCTAATGATGTCAAAAAGCAAATTTACATTGTTGTCAACAGGTCATCGTTTATGTCTGCTATATTGGCTAATTATATATATTATATATATTGGCTATATTGGTGTTATTTCAGGGGGCTCTAATTATGTTAAGTGAAGGTCATGAACAGTGTTTATATGTCTTATTTTCTTTAGTTATGTCTACTATAGACATGTAATACAATTATAAGTTACTATAGGGGTGTTATGTTATGTCTAGAGGGCTCTATTACTGTTGAAGGTTGAAAACAGGTATTCTATGTCTGATTTTCTCTTATTATATGTACTACGTATACTAGGTAATAGGAGTGTAATGGTGCCTATAGGGGTGTTATTCCATGTCTAGAGGGCTCTAATCATCAGAAAATAAAAACAGGTTTGCTATGTCTTATTTCCTCTTATGTCTACTATATTGCGTAATATGAGTATAAGATCGTTATAGGGTTGTTATTTCACTTCTGGGGGGCTCTAATAATGTTAAAAAGTGTATTTAAAAGGCATTAAACAGTTTTTCTATGACTTATTTCCTCTTGTGTTTACCATAATAATACCATAATAGGAGTGTAAAGGTGACTATAGGGGTGCTATGTCATGTCTAGAGGGCTCTAGTAACATATTTAAAAGGTTGAAAGCAGGTTTTCAATGTCTTATTTCCTCTTATTATGTCTACTATATTGGGTAATAGGATTGTAAAGGTGACTATAGGGGTGTTATGTCATGTCTAGAGGGCTCTAGTAACATATTTAAAAGGTTGCAAGCAGGTTTTTAATGTCTTATTTCCTCTTATTATGTTTACTATATTGGGTAATAGGAGTGTTAAGGTGACTATAGGGGTGTTATGTCATGTCTAGAGGGCTCTAGTAACATATTTAAAAGGTTGCAAGCAGGTTTTCAATGTCTTATTTCCTCTTATTATGTCTACTATATTGGGTAATAGGAGTATAAGGTCATTATAGGGGTGTTATTTCACTTCTGGGGGGCTCTAATAATGTTAAAAAGTGTATTTAAAAGGCATTAAACACGTTTTCTATGACTTGTTTCCTCTTGTGTTTACCATAATAATACCATAATAGGAGTGTAAAGGTGACTATAGGGGTGTTATTCCATGTCTAGAGGGCTCTAGTAACATATTTAAAAGGTTGCAAACAGGTTTTCAATGTCTTATTTCCTCTTATTATGTCTACTATATTGGGTAATAGGAGTGTAAAGGTGACTATAGGGGTGCTATGTCATGTCTAGAGGGCTCTAGTAACATATTTAAAAGGTTGCAAGCAGGTTTTCAGTGTCTTATTTCCTCTTATTATGTCTACTATATTGGGTAATAGCAGTGTAAAGGTGACTATAGGGGTGTTATGTCATGTCTAGAGGGCTCTAGTAATGTTAAACATATTTAAAAGGTGGTAAGCAGGTTTTCTGTAGTCTAACCACCAAATTATTCCATTTGACCCGCCATAAAGAAGGTAAGATTCCAGTTTTGTTTTTGAGTTTTCTGCTGAGTTTCTGCTAGTTTGTCTCCCACGTCATCCATAAAAAAAGGACACGGCCAAGTGTGTCTGGGCTGGAATGAATGAAGAACTTGTTGGTCCACACGAGGCATGAAGGCATTAAAACGTGGTCCAAAAAACGTTTGCTAAATTGCCAGTCGATGCTGTAGGCCGACATTTGTGTGTGTGAAGGCGTACATGTTCTTCCATTGGTTGTGTGTTAATGGCTGCTAATGAGCGCTGGTGTATTCACAGCCTGACCTCTTCATGTAAAGCAGCCAAGGCGGGAGGTGACTTATTAACTCTTATCATCCACTCAAGCTGATTATTGTTATGATTCTTATTATTGTTGCACTTCCATGATCCTCACAGTGCATTCCTGTTGTTGTAACATCTATTGAATACCTTTGGTTTATTAGTAACTTCCCGCATGCTAAACTCTGATATGTGATTGGGTGTTTGAAAAAGGGGCGGGGCGGCAGCCCCCCGGTGTGGTTTTTGTAGTAATATGAGATACTAATATTATCTTGTTGTCTTATAAGCTCTACTTGAATACAAGTCAGCTGGACCTTCCTTTCTTTCCCAGACGTAAAAAGGTAAGATTTCATGTCATCCCGCCTCTAATACGCGTCCTTGTTCTGCTGACTTTGGACTTTGACTATCTGGCAGACTTATTATAGGATCAATACTGACAGTATTTGCTCAAATGTACTCATCAGGTAATACTAGAGTGGCCTTAACGTGCAGACATGAAGTACACGTGTATGCATCCCTCAAATCAATATTGGACATTTCTGTTGATTTTTATGCTAGGTTTTGTTCATCCGACCATTTAAAGCAGGGGTGGGCAAACTACGACCCGGGGGCCACATTTGGCCCGCCAATTTTTGAATACGGCCCGACTGTTCTTTCATTTAAACTTACCATACAACCTGGTTTATCCTGGTAACCTGTTTTTATCAATTTTTTCTGCACAATAGAAATGAAGATACATGTAGCCATAGAAACAATATATCAATGCAAATATTTGCTTATCACAGTATATTTACCTACATTCAAATTACATTGAAAAAAATAAAAACTTGTTTATATGAAGAGCTTGCAACCAAAAGGCGCTAAATCCATTTTGACTGATTTCAAGAAAATCAATGATTTTTAATCACGCACATATCAATCTATTTGGTCATCAAGTCTATATTGCAAATGAAAGAGCTATCAATATAGGTCATAAAAATGCATGCTATAAAAATCCTGCACACACCATGTATTTTATATATTTTTTTAAATTATTTTTTTCGGATTTAGCGCCTTTTGGCTGAAATGATGGATTTAGCGCCTTTTGGCTGAAATTGGATTTAGCGCCTTTTGGTTGCAAGCTCTTCATATGTGCCCTGTGATTGGCTGGCCACCAGTCCAGGGTGTACCCCGCCTCTCGTCCGAAGACAGCTGGGATAGGCTCCAGCACCCCCCGCGACCCTGGTGAGGATAAGCGGTAGAAAATGAATGAATTAATGAAAAATAAAAACTAGGTTCAAGTAGCATCAGGTACTGATATCGTCCCGATATCAACAAAAAAAAACGATAAAGTGCAGAGTGGAAGAAATACTCAGAAGACGAAAGAACAGAATGACCAGCAATGCATACAACAGATTAAGCTACACAGGCAACAACAATCTGGCGTCAAACAAGCTAACTAGAAGCTAACTTTACCGATCAAAATACTTTTATTTCTCAATTTTTTGCTTGATATTTATTCCGCTGAAAATGCAGTATAGTAGCCATCTGTGCAGCGTGTGACAAAGTTAGATGGTGCATTCAGGGACAGTCAAAAAAGTGGGATAAGTCGCCTCTCGTGTTAAACATGCATGCGATTTCTTGGAAAAATTATTTCCAAAATTGATATCCCTTTATATAAAATTTCATGTCATTATTTACACATTTTTTAAGCATTTCATCATTAGACGTGAATGTTTCCCCAGGCTTGATTGTTGGGGACCCCTGCCTCACAGCATGCTGGGTGATATGATGTGCTCTTTTACAGTATATTGTACGAACGATACACAATTGGCTTCTTTATTTTACAATGTAAGATTCTTGTCTACATGAACAAACAGAACCGTAGAACCGCATCATATCGAATAGAACTGTTTTGTTTGTTAAACTACATCATTTTTTAAATCGTATCTTAACTCATGTACCAAGATGTTTACATCCCTAATTATTAGAAATAAAAACATCTTCCTATTTGGGATGAACTCCTTCAATCCCAGACTTTTTCAAAGACACGGAATATTCTATTCTATGGCTACAGAACAATGGAACCTACCGCAAGAAAGATTAGACTCTCATCTTTCATCAGGAAAAAACGCTTTGTTTCTACCTTTATTTGTTCTTTAGTAACCAGCAGTGGAACATAGTTAAGTTTCAGGGAAATATCAGCTCCCGACTAAAGCATCTTTTTGTGAAAAGATACATTTCAAGCAAAACTTTGACACTAATGTAGCTATGTATAGTTAGCCAAATATCAATTGCCTCCATGCATGTGAAAGAAGCTGACACGACTGCAGTCAAAACAGCCACAAGGTGGCACCAATATATTGTGCAGTTACATCATCACCTCTTTAATAGAACGTCTTTGGGATCAGGCATTCGGGTTGAAAGAAATGTTTAAAGACGTCATCGGTCGCGAATGAGTTAATTGTGATTAATTATGAGTTAACTATGTAGAAAAAGCAAGGATTCATTCATCCTCATCAGGGTGTATGCCGGAGCCTATCCCAGGTGACCTTGGGCGAGAGGCGGGGTTATATAGTGATGAAATATTTGAGTGGATTGACAGCCATCATTTGCTGAAGGACTGTAGTGGAAAACTGCAGCTATTGTGTGTGTGTGTGTGTGTGTGTGTGCGTGTGTGTGTGTGTGTGTGTGAGAGAGCGCCTGGTGGCAATAAGACAGATGTGATTTAGCTAATGCTGTCTGAGAGCAGCAGGGCAGGGCTACCAAGATGACATCATCTGCAGAGAGAGAGAGAGAGAGAGAGGGAGCAATACATACAATAGAATACAAGCGGTCCGGCCCCAGGCAGTGTGAGGAAGGAGGGCTCTCCCACACACCCCCCCCCTCCACCCACACCCCCCTCACACAGAGACAACAGCAGGATGCGTGAAAGCCTGAGAGGACCACTCAGCATCAGGCTGACTGGGATATAAGACTCCGCCTGGAAGATATTCCCTCTCCTGTTTTTACCCCCTCCCCTTCCCCCTCCCCACCCCCCCACGGCATTTGGCTCCAGCTTCAGGTGGATCCTCCGGGCATGCTCCTTAAGCCAAAGTATGACCGCTTTCGCAACGAGTCAGTGACCTCCTCCGATGACCTGATGCAGAGCTTAGCCATGAGCGGCAAAGTCGTGGGCACCCCTGTGGTCCCTTCTTCCGCCCCCAGCCTCCTCCCGCCTCCCCCGGACCCAGGGTCCTCGTCCTCGTCGGGGGCCGACGCCGCGCTGGCCGACTCCCCCTGCCTGGACGGAGAGCAGGACGGCACCACCACGTTCTGCATGCTCATCCCCAAGATGCCGCAGTGGAAGTTCTCCAACTCCTTGCTCAGTCGGAGCCCATCCAACTCCAGCTCCGGCTCCAGCTCCAGCAAGGACTCGGGGAAGGCGTCCTCCCATGCATGCCCCTCGCCTTCTTCCTCGTCCCCGCACAGGCACGGAGCCGCGTCCTCAGCCGG
The DNA here is from genome assembly GCF_037039965.1 of Doryrhamphus excisus. Taxonomy (NCBI): domain Eukaryota; kingdom Metazoa; phylum Chordata; class Actinopteri; order Syngnathiformes; family Syngnathidae; genus Doryrhamphus; species Doryrhamphus excisus. The sequence goes on from NC_136360.1 coordinate 21,531,760, forward strand.
GGGCCCCGTGGCCAGCCTGGCGGCGGTGCTCAACTCCTGTGACCCGGTGTGCGTCACCCCGTGTTCTCTGCAGGCCATTCGGGGGCAGAGAGTCGTGGCCAACTCTGGCGGGCACACGTTCGGGGAGGTTACGGCCAGCCCCGGGGGACACGGTGGCTCCAGAACGGGGGTGAGTCGCAGGACGAGGGCGGAGGGCATGTGGCCCGGCGGAGAGGACATGAGCCAGAAGGGAAGCTTCATCCATAAACCTTCCCAAGGGTGGCTGCACCCGGACAAGAAGATCGCAGGACCAGGAGCCTCCTACATCGTCAGGGTGAGTCCGAGTCTAATCTCCGCTCCAAAATGGAACCGGGTACTTGAGTGGCTCATTGAGTCCGGGTTGATGATTCCCGGCATCAAACACTTTGCTAGGCTGTTTTTCCTTTTCTTCTGCTGGCTTAGCAGGCGTCACATGACCAAGTCATGTCATCTCCCCAACGTCACCCCACCGGGAGTGATACTCGCTATTGTTTACATTCCACACAGTATCTGGAAAAGTAGCACCAGTCAGAGATCCTCTATATGACAATAACTCTCTCTGAGAAACATGAGTCAAAGATCATGTAGAAGACAGAGGCACTAACCACTTACTGACAAATTACAAGTCAAAGATCCTATACGACAAAGGAGCACTTTGCTGTTTTTTAGGATGTACTGTAAAACCAAAACAAAGATCCTACTGTCTTTTAGACAGTAATGTGACTCAAAGATCCTATAAAAGACAGGAGCACTTTGCTCTTTTTAGTGACTTACTGCAAAAATCAGAGATCTTATATGAGAAAGGAATAGGAAAGTTTTAAGGACCGACTTCAAAAACACCAGTCAAAGATCCTATATAAGACAGGAGCGCCCTGCTGTCGTATTGAACGTGCTGCAAAAACACCAGTCAAACAAAGATCCTCTATATGACAGGACTGCTACGAGCAGCTTTGAAGCCGATTGGTGGGCTGGATTTGGATTGCTGATTTGGCTGAGCTCTGTTTAACCAAAAAGGCGTGAAAAAAACAGAACAAAATGACCCATCAAACGCTGACAACACAGCAAATATAAACATAAATACGTAAAAATGATTTCATTATTGACAATGACTAAATGAAATGTGGCTGTTGCACAATATTATTGTTTCCTTTTGAGGAAGCTGGACAAGTATGCTAGTTTAGCGTCTGTGTTACCTGGGTGAAAGTCGGGAGGGATTAGTGCGCCCTTAAAGAGGTAAACACGTTCGGACACCGACTCTTGCCGACTCCAATTGTGCGGCGACAAATCACAGCTTGAGGTTGTTGCTGCTAAGCCCGCCCCCGCTGTCAGGTCTCCTCCCCCACCTCGGGACATGACTTCTGATTAGCAGAGCGCGGGGGCCCGAGCAGGCTCTCTAATGGCATTATACAGGCACCATTCATTCCTATATTCAATTACATTTAATCACACTCATTGGCGTCATGTGATAGAACGGAGGTTGCACTGCCTGGTCGGGGTCATCGTCGTGCCTTTTCGTGCCGTTTGGGTGTGTAAAGCTGCATGTATTTGTGTCAGGGTCACATTTTACTGTGAAGTGCTTAGTGGTTCGTACACAATTTATCCCGGAACTATTAAAGTTAAAGGTGTTTCCACCCGAATGGTTCAGGCAGTAGGAAGAAGCATTTAGTTTCCGTTTTGGGCTCTCTTTTCGCTGCAGTCACGAGTGTGAGTTCATGTTGAACAAAGAAATAAAGTTTGCTCCCGCATTCGACGGCGCTTCAGTTGTGGGTTTATTGCTACCGTAGAGCGACCAACACGGACACGCCCATGAATGGGATGCTAGCCCTACGTGATGCTAGTCCTACGTCATGCTAGTCCTAAATGATGCTAGTCCTACGTGATGCTAGTCCTAAATGATGCTAGCCCTACGTGATGCTAGTCCTACGTCATGCTAGTCCTACGTGACGCTAGTCCTAAATGATGCTAGTCCTACGTGATGCTAGTCCTAAATTATGCTAGTCCTAAATGATGCTAGTCCTAAATGATGCTAGTCCTACGTGATGCTAGTCCTACGTGATGCTAGTCCTACGTGACGCTAGTCCTAAATGATGCTAGTCCTACGTGATGCTAGTCCTAAATTATGCTAGTCCTAAATGATGCTAGTCCTAAATGATGCTAGTCCTACGTGATGCTAGTCCTAAATTATGCTAGTCCTACGTGATGCTAGTCCTACGTGATGCTAGTCCTAAATGATGCTAGTCCTACGTGATGCTAGTCCCACGTGATGCTAGTCCTAAGTGATGCTAGTTCTAAATTATGCTAGTCCTAAATTATGCTAGTCCTACGTGATGCTAGTCCTAAATGATGCTAATCCTACGTGATGCTAGTCCTACGTGATGCTAGTCCTAAATGATGCTAGTCCTAAATGATGCTAGTCCTACGTGATGCTAGTCCTACGTGATACTAGTCCTAAATGATGCTAGTCCTACGTGATGCAAGTCATACGTGATGCTAGTCCTAAATGATGCTAGTCCTAAATGATGCTAGTCCTACGTGATGCTAGTCCTAAATGATGCTAGTCCTACGGCGTGCTAGTCCTACGTGACGCTAGTCCTAAATGATGCTAGTCCTACGTGATGCTAGTCCTATGTGATGCTAGTCCTAAGTGATGCTAGTCCTACGTGATGCTAGTCCTACGTGATGCTAGTCCTAAATGATGCTAGTCCTACGTCATGCTAGTCCTACGTGACGCTAGTCCTAAATGATGCTAGTCCTACGTGATGCTAGTCCTAAATGATGCTAGTCCTACGTGATGCTAGTCCTAAATGATGCTAGTCCTACGTGATGCTAGTCCTACGTGACGCTAGTCCTAAATGATGCTAGACCTACGTGATGCTAGTCCTACGTGATGCTAGTCCTAAATGATGCTAGTCCTAAATGATGCTAGTCCTACGTGATGCTAGTCCTAAATGATGCTAGTCCTACGTGATGCTAGTCCTACGTGATGCTAGTCCTACATGATGCTAGTCCTAAATGATGCTAGTCCTATGTGATGCTAGTCCTACGTGATACTAGTCCTAAATGATGCTAGTCCTACGTGATGCTAGTCCTACGTGATGCTAGTCCTAAATGATGCTAGTCCTACGTGATGCTAGTCCTAAATGATGCTAGTCCTACGTGATGCTAGTCCTAAATGATGCTAGTCCTACGTGATGCTCGTCCTACGTGATGCTAGTCCTACGTGATGCTAGTCCTACATGATGCTAGTCCTAAATGATGCTAGTCCTACGTGATGCTAGTCCTACGTGATGCTAGTCCTACGTGATGCTAGTCCTAAATGATGCTAGTCCTACGTGATGCTAGTCCTAAATGATGCTAGTCCTACGTGATGCTAGTCCTACGTGATACTAGTCCTAAATGATGCTAGTCCTACGTGATGCTAGTCCTAAATGATGCTAGTCCTACGTGATGCTAGTCCTACGTGATGCTAGTCCTATGTGATGCTAGTCCTAAATGATGCTAGTCCTACGTGATGCTAGTCCTAAATGATGCTAGTCCTACGTGATGCTAGTCCTACGTGATGCTAGTCCTAAATGATGCTAGTCCTACGTGATGCTAGTCCTAAATGATGCTAGTCCTACGTGATGCTAGTCCTAAATGATGCTAGTCCTACGTGATGCTAGTCCTAAATGATGCTAGTCCTACGTCGTGCTAGTCCTACGTGATGCTAGTCCTAAATGATGCTAGTCCTACGTGATGCTAGTCCTAAATTATGCTAGTCCTAAATGATGCTAGTCCTAAATGATGCTAGTCCTACGTGATGCTAGTCCTACGTGATGCTAGTCCTACGTGACGCTAGTCCTAAATGATGCTAGTCCTACGTGATGCTAGTCCTAAATTATGCTAGTCCTAAATGATGCTAGTCCTAAATGATGCTAGTCCTACGTGATGCTAGTCCTAAATTATGCTAGTCCTACGTGATGCTAGTCCTACGTGATGCTAGTCCTAAATGATGCTAGTCCTACGTGATGCTAGTCCCACGTGATGCTAGTCCTAAGTGATGCTAGTTCTAAATTATGCTAGTCCTAAATTATGCTAGTCCTACGTGATGCTAGTCCTAAATGATGCTAATCCTACGTGATGCTAGTCCTACGTGATGCTAGTCCTAAATGATGCTAGTCCTAAATGATGCTAGTCCTACGTGATGCTAGTCCTACGTGATACTAGTCCTAAATGATGCTAGTCCTACGTGATGCAAGTCCTACGTGATGCTAGTCCTAAATGATGCTAGTCCTAAATGATGCTAGTCCTACGTGATGCTAGTCCTAAATGATGCTAGTCCTACGTGATGCTAGTCCTACGTGATGCTAGTCCTAAATGATGCTAGTCCTACGTGATGCTAGTCCTAAATGATGCTAGTCCTACGTGATGCTCGTCCTACGTGATGCTAGTCCTACGTGATGCTAGTCCTACATGATGCTAGTCCTAAATGATGCTAGTCCTACGTGATGCTAGTCCTACGTGATGCTAGTCCTAAATGATGCTAGTCCTACGTGATGCTAGTCCTAAATGATGCTAGTCCTACGTGATGCTAGTCCTACGTGATACTAGTCCTAAATGATGCTAGTCCTACGTGATGCTAGTCCTAAATGATGCTAGTCCTACGTGATGCTAGTCCTACGTGATGCTAGTCCTATGTGATGCTAGTCCTAAATGATGCTAGTCCTACGTGATGCTAGTCCTAAATTATGCTAGTCCTACGTGATGCTAGTCCTAAATGATGCTAATCCTACGTGATGCTAGTCCTACGTGATGCTAGTCCTAAATGATGCTAGTCCTAAATGATGCTAGTCCTACGTGATGCTAGTCCTACGTGATACTAGTCCTAAATGATGCTAGTCCTACGTGATGCAAGTCCTACGTGATACTAGTCCTAAATGATGCTAGTCCTACGTGATGCTAGTCCTAAATGATAATAGTCCTACGTGATGCTAGTCCTACGTGATGCTAGTCCTACGTGATGCTAGTCCTACGTGATGCTAGTCCTATGTGATGCTAGTCCTACGTGATGCTAGTCCTACGTGATGCTAGTCCTAAATGATGCTAGTCCTACGTGATGCTAGTCCCACGTGATGCTAGTCCTAAGTGATGCTAGTTCTAAATGATGCTAGTCCTAAATTATGCTAGTCCTAAATGATGCTAGTCCTACGTGATGCTAGTCCTAAATGATGCTAGTCCTACGTGATGCTAGTCCTACGTGATACTAGTCCTAAATGATGCTAGTCCTACGTGATGCTAGTCCTAAATGATGCTAGTCCTACGTGATGCTAGTCCTACGTGATGCTAGTCCTATGTGATGCTAGTCCTAAATGATGCTAGTCCTACGTGATGCTAGTCCTAAATTATGCTAGTCCTACGTGATGCTAGTCCTAAATGATGCTAATCCTACGTGATGCTAGTCCTACGTGATGCTAGTCCTAAATGATGCTAGTCCTAAATGATGCTAGTCCTACGTGATGCTAGTCCTACGTGATACTAGTCCTAAATGATGCTAGTCCTACGTGATGCAAGTCCTACGTGATACTAGTCCTAAATGATGCTAGTCCTACGTGATGCTAGTCCTACGTGATGCTAGTCCTAAATGATAATAGTCCTACGTGATGCTAGTCCTACGTGATGCTAGTCCTACGTGATGCTAGTCCTATGTGATGCTAGTCCTACGTGATGCTAGTCCTACGTGATGCTAGTCCTACGTGATGCTAGTCCTAAATGATGCTAGTCCTACGTGATGCTAGTCCCACGTGATGCTAGTCCTAAGTGATGCTAGTTCTAAATGATGCTAGTCCTAAATTATGCTAGTCCTACGTGATGCTAGTCCTAAATGATGCTAATCCTACGTGATGCTAGTCCTACGTGATGCTAGTCCTAAATGATGCTAGTCCTAAATGATGCTAGTCCTACGTGATGCTAGTCCTACGTGATACTAGTCCTAAATGATGCTAGTCCTACGTGATGCAAGTCCTACGTGATGCTAGTCCTAAATGATGCTAGTCCTACGTGATGCTAGTCCTACGTGATGCTAGTCCTACGTGATGCTAGTCCTTCGTGATACTAGTCCTAAATGATGCTAGTCCTACGTGATGCTAGTCCTACGTGATGCTAGTCCTAAATGATGCTAGTCCTACGTGATGCTAGTCCTACGTGATGCTAGTCCTACGTGATGCTAGTCCTAAGTGATGCTAGTCTTACGTGATGCTAGTCCTAAATGATGCTAGTCCTACGTTGTGCTAGTCCTACGTGACGCTAGTCCTAAATGATGCTAGTCCTACGTGATGCTAGTCCTACGTGATGCTAGTCCTAAATGATGCTAGTCCTACCATTATCATTTCCAATATCATTTCGGCCTTTTCCCGTATCATTCATGGGCGGTTTCTAGGGTACAGGGCCAATTAATACTGTACTATGTGATAACTGATGATACATGATGATACATGGTGATACCTGATGCTACATCGTCTATTCACATGATTTGAGGTTGTTGGGGCTTCAAAGTTACCAGAAAGAATGGTGATATTTTAAGAAAGAAGGAAGGCATGTGTTTGAAAGCAGTAATCGTGTGTTACAATGGATCCATGGATCCATGCCTCCAGACTTCCCCCATCTTTAAATGTGCTTCTGAAGCTGGGGAAGCCTCAGTCCTGTTGCTTGAATGAAGTCACTGTGTGACGGAGCTGCTCAAATTGGATCTCAGTGCTTCCAATCCAGTCAGGGTACCATCAGCACCTCAACCTGACGGCCATTAGGTTGCCGCTCAGCTGGCTGCCGGCCAGCCGAGTACACTGGGATGCTCTATTTGTGGGCCCAAGATGCTGCTGGGTTGTAAATAGACTCCATGCCACGAGGAGACCCACAATGGCACATGCACACACACACAATTCCAGTGTTTATTTTTGCACAACATTGTGGCTGAATGTGCATAACCCACATACGTGCTGACCTTTGCTGTGTTTGTGTGTGCAGTACATGGGCTGCATTGAAGTGCTGAAGTCAATGCGCTCCCTGGACTTCAACACGCGCACTCAGGTCACCAGGTAAGATGCAAAGATCCTCTCTTTCATGTCAAATGATACACAAATAATAATGTTATTATCATTATTATTATTATTCCGATTATTAGATTAAAATATATTTGCTATACACACGAGTACACAAATTCACATTTTGTTATTATTCTTTTTCTAATATTATACCATGTATTGTTTTTATACTATATGTACTATATGTATGTTTAATACTATATGTATTGTTTTTATAATATTTTATACTGTTATTATACTATGCATTGATTTCACATTATATTTTTAATGTATATGTATTCATATTATATTATTATTCATAAACCCCCAAAACCTTTTTAATCATAAAAAGTGACATTATAAATAAAAATAGGAGTTAAAAATTAAGTTAAAGAAAGCTACAAATAACAAATTAAAAAAATGAAAATAAAATATAAAATAATTTTCACATTAACATTATTATGTGTTATAATAATATTATTATAATTTTAACATAAAACTTTAACATATTTGTTTGTCGACAGCAAACGCACCGGTTTATAGCAGATCTACACCTCTTTTTAATAACAACTAATCAGTAAATTATCATACATAAACATTTGAAAAAATAAGAAAAAATTAGGAAAAATATGAAAAATAATGAAATTAAAAAAAGCAAATAAAAATTATTTGAAAAATGAAAAAAAATTATAATAAAATAAAATATTGTATATTATTATTATTATTATCATTTATAAACCTACCAAACTATTTTTAATGATAATAACAAAAAGTGATTAAATGATATTAGGATTATATTATACAAAAAGTAATTATATATTAAAATATGACTTACAAACGAGAAAAAATAACACATTTTAAAATGAAAATAGAAAATATTTGATATAGCAGATCTCCACTTTTTTTTAAATCATAATAAAAAGCCACAAAGTCATGATACAGCAAAAGAAGAAATAAAAAGAAAAATTACATGAAATGAGGATAGCATAGCATAAAAACGTTAAAAGTGGTAATGGTAATGGTTTTATTTCATTTGAACATGCATCAGATTACAATTGAGTGCATCCCATAATCAGTTCCCAGTTCCACATGTCCAAAAGGAGTAGGAAGAAGCAAAGCTAATTAAAACCTACCCCTCCATCTGGTACTTCAGTCTAGAATCAGTAACTGTTACATTTGTTCACTTCCTGCCTTTCTAATATCATTTCAACATCATCAAGTTTTTTTATTATTATTTTGTACTATCTATTATAATAATAATTTATTTTTTTTGTTACATTCTGAAGTACTCGGTGATATGAGCATCCAATGCCATAATGGGTACCATAGTAAGTGTCAATATAGTGATATATATAGCACATCATGACTGGTTCAAGACTCTTCCTCCTTGTATTTAGCAAATTTATTTTATTTATAAATTTATTTTATTATTTTTTTTAAATTTGCCTTTATTTTTTTCATTTTTTTACATTTTTAATTTTTTTTAAATTTATTTTTTTATTTTTATTTTTTTAATTTTTTAATTTTTAAAATTTTTTTTTTAATTTTTTGTCACGTACCAAAGTACTCGGTGATATGATCATCCAATGCCATAATGGGTACCATAGTAAGTGTCAATATAGTGATATATATAGCACATCATGACTGGTTCAAGACTCTTCCTCGTTGTATTTAGCAAATTTATTTTATTTATAAATTTATTTTATTAAATTTTTTAAATTTGCCTTTATTTTTTTCATTTTTTTAAATTTTTTAATTTTTATTTATTTATTTATTTATTTTTAATTTTTTAATTTTTAAATTTTTTTTTTTATTTTTTTTTTTTTAATTTTTTGTCACATACCAAAGTACTCGGTGATATGAGCATCCAATGCAATCCAATTGATTCCACATACTGAAATGCTATGGCTAGCATAACGTAGTTCGAGCATAGAAGTGCTTCAAATGTAGTTCTCCTAGCTTTACGTATTACTTCCTGTCAGCTAAGTAGCTTTTGGCTCAGTTCAGAACTAATCCTCTTATTCCGTACCTTTCTAATTTAGTTATTAGGATGTCATGATTGATTGACACACTCTTAGGATTGTAGTCAACTTATTTTTATAAGTCTTATATGTTCCTTCTGCTTCTTTAGTCTGTTGAGTGATGAATTTCCTGTATGGTGTATTCTTCTTCTTGCAAGCATTAGTAAGTCCTTTTGTCATCCATGGCTGGTTGTTTTTCTTTTGCTTCTTGGACCTTTCTCTCCAGGGACAGTTCTTATCGTACAGCTTCATAGAAGCAAGAAAGTGTTTGTATGCTTCATCCACATCTTTGGCATTGTACACGCACTCCCATTTTTGTTCTTCTAGATCAGGGGTCTCAAACTCAATTTACTTGGGGGCCACTGGAACTCGGGTCTGGGTGAGACTGGGCTGCATCAGGTTTTCCCAAAAAAAAACAAAAAAAAATGCATTTATTAAAAACAAAAAAATTTAAAAAACTTTGCTTTGGTTTCAATTTTCTACAAGAAAAGCTCTGATAAAACATTCCACTGTTCTCAAATATCTTTTTATGTTTCTACACAAAATAAGATGAAAAATAAATCAACAAATCAAGAATAAAGAAAATCAATCAATCAGTAATAAATAAATAAATATAATAATAATAATAATAAAAACTTAAGAAACCACATATATGGTGGGTAGACAAATTATTTTTTTCAGATTAAAATGAACAAAGCATTATTAGAGCCCTGTAGACATGACAAAACACGACTATAGTCACATTTATACTCTTTTTATTTACAACATATTGCGCAACTGCAGGGTCTTGAGACACATGCTAACTCGCAAACTAGAGAGCTAGCGACCTAAACGGTAGCCTTCAAGTTATTTCCTTTAAACTTAAATAGCCAAAAACTTACCACTTCCACACGGATAGGGAGGATAACTATTAACAGTTATTTAACCTTTAACATGAACATGAATCAAACGTAATAATTTTTTCTGGGTACATGATACCATACAGCATCCATATCAAACTTGCACGGGCCGCACTAACATTAAACTTTCATATCAAGGCGGGGGCCTCAAAGTAGTGTCCTGCGGGCCACATTTGGCCCGCGGGCCGCGTGTTTGAGACCCCTGATTTACAACATATTGCGCAACTGCAGGGGTCTTGAGTAGCCTTCACGTTATTTCCTTTAAACTTAAATAGCCAAAAACTTACCACTTCCACACGGATAGGGAGGATAACTATTAACAGTTATTTAACCTTTAACATGAACATTAATCAAACGTAATATTTTTTTCTGGGCACTAACATTAAACTTTCATATCAAGGTGGGGGCCTCAAAGTAGTGTCCTGCGGGCCACATTTGGCCCGCGGGCCGCGTGTTTGAGACCCCTGATTTACAACATATTGCGCAACTGCAGGGGTCTTGAGTAGCCTTCAAGTTATTTCCTTTAAACTTAAATAGCCAAAAACTTACCACTTCCACACGGATAGGGAGGATAACTATTAACAGTTATTTAACCTTTAACATGAACATTAATCAAACGTAATATTTTTTTCTGGGCACTAACATTAAACTTTCATATCAAGGCGGGGGCCTCAAAGTAGTGGCCCGTGGGCCAAGTGTTTGAGACCCCTATTCTCGATCCTTCTTGAAAGCATCCTCTGAACGTAGTCTTTGGACAGCCTTTGTAGCCTCCTTGGTCTGTTGTTGTAACGACACAGTGATACAGTGTAGTACAAATATTGTATGTACCAACACTGATGGTCTCCTTTGATAATAAAAAGTTACACATGAATGCAAAATGCAAGACAATGATAGTCCAATCAAAAAGTAAGTCAATGATTTGAATGAGTAGAATGGATGTCAGTCAGCAGAGCGCTTGTATACGTGGAAAGCACAGTGAGGTGGAGCGTATGCATGTGTGGACAAGATAAAAGGTCACTGTCAAGGTCATAAGGTACAAAAGCAGCAGCAGGTGCAGTGTGACGGTGAGACAGACGTTGGGAGTCAATCATCTGCTGCTTTTGGGAATCAGCCTGCCAAGTGAGGCCTTGCAGAAAAGGCTGATGCACGGATGGCGCAAGCTGCTGTTTTTATGCTCCGTACGCATGATGATGTTATTGTTGTAACAGCATGCCTGCTTCCCCCCCTCCCATCTCCTCCTCTCTCCTCTCCCTCAATCGATTGGCAGTAATCTGAGCCTGCAGAGGCTAAAGTGAATTCTGGTGGGGGGTGAGATGGAGTGATGAGGGGGGCGGGGCGGGGGTGAGATGTATTATTGATGGTGTTCACTAATGACTGTGGAAAGCTGCAGTGGTCCCGCTTCAACCCGCTGGATGGATCATGTCGGAGGGTGTAATGTCGTGCAGGAAGGAGGGGCCGCCAAACAACACAACACATGAAAACATGGAGAAATTATATCAACCTTTTTTTTTACTACAAACATACTTCCACCAAGTTTTTATTCAACATTAATCAAGTGAATACACTTTTTAACATTATTAGAGCCCTCTAGACATGAAATAACACCCCTATAGTCACCTTTATATTTGTATTACCCAATATAGTACACAAAATAAAACCTGTTTATGACTTTCTAAATGTGGTTTAACATTATTAAAGCCCTCTAGACATGAAATAACACCCCTATGTTAATCTTTTATATGTGCATTACCCCATGTACTACACAAAATAAGAGAAAGTAAGACATTTAACACATAGAAAACCTGGTTACAATCTTAAATAGAGCCCTCTAGACATGAAATAACACCCCTATATTCATTTTTATATGCGTATTACCCAATGCACTACACAAAATAAGAGAAAATAAGACATTTAACACATAGAAAACCTGTTTACAATCTTTTAAATACAGTTTTGGAACATTACTGGAGCCCTCTAGACATGAAATAACACCCCTATAGTCACCTTTATATTTGTATTACCCAATATAGTACACAAAGTAAAACCTGTTTATGACTTTCTAAATGTGGTTTAACATTATTAAAGCCCTCTAGACATGAAATAACACCCCTATGTTAATCTTTTATATGCATATTACCCAATGTACTACACAAAATAAGAGAAAGTAAGACATTTAACACATAGAAAACCTGGTTACAATCTTAAAAACACGGTTTTATAACATTTTTATTAGAGCCCTCTAGACATGAAATAACACCCCTATATTCATTTTTATATGCGTATTACCCAATGCACTACACAAAATAAGAGAAAATAAGACATTTAACACATAGAAAACCTGGTTACAATCTTAAAAACACGGTTTTATAACATTATTATTAGAGCCCTCTAGACATGAAATAACACCCCTATATTCATTTTTATATGCGTATTACTTAATGTACTACACAAAATAAGAGAAAGTAAGACATTTAACACATAGAAAACCTGGTTACAATCTTAAAAACACGGTTTTATAACATTATTATTAGAGCCCTCTAGACATGAAATAACACCCCTATATTCATTTTTATATGCGTATTACCCAATGTACTACACAAAATAAGAGAAAATAAGACATGTAATACATAGAAAACCTGTTTACAATCTTTTAAATACAGTTTTGGAACATTACTGGAGCCCTCTAGACATGAAATAACACCCCTATAGTCACCTTTGGTAATATACAAATTATATAGAATATATTATATACATAATTTTAATTTATGTCATTTTTTTAAAAATTCTTAACTCAAAATCAAATAAAAACCTTGGCTATTTTGGAATGCGTGTAGCAGTTTTCCGGGCTAACTGATGCATCTTTTGTCCTGGAAAAGCCATGGTGTCGTACGTTTGAAGAATGCAGGCTTGCTCACATTGCCGTCTTTGTCCGTCGTGTTAACGAGCAACAACACCCGCCATTTTTATTGGCGCCGGGGCTCACAAACGCAACGACGACAACAACAACAGGCGCTCATCTCTCCCCACGCCACCATGAGTAATTCTAAACAGGCTTCCTTTGCCTGAGACCTTTACCCGAGACAGCTTTTTAAATATTTACGATGCACTCGATAGGCTGTCCCCAACGTCCCATGACGGCCAGGCAATGAGCGCCGGCCTCCGTTCCCTTTTTTCCAAATGTCATTCCTGGGAACCACACATAAAAAGGCAATGTACGTGATGATGATGCTGATGAAGAAGGTCATAAAAAGGGATAAAAAGGCCTGGTGTTTTCTGGTGAACAGATCTTTTCTTGACATGTGATCTGGGATGGGTCTGTGACCTTTGACTTTAGCCTGAGGGAGCGAATACATAGATTTTGTCCACGTTTAACCTCAGACCTTTCCACACTGCGAGTAGGTTCCAATGTTCATTCATTCATTTTCTACCGCTTTTTCCTTACGAGGGTCGCGGGGGGTGCTGGAGCCTATCCCAGCTATCTTCGGGCGAGAGGCGGGGTACACCCTGGACTGGTGGCCAGCCAATCACAGGGCACATATAGACAAACAACCATTCACACTCACATTCATACCTATGGACAATTTGGAGTGGCTAATTAACCTAGCATGTTTTTGGAATGTGGGAGGAAACCGGAGTACCCGGAGAAAACCCACGCATGCACGGGGAGAACATGCAAACTCCACACGGAGATGGCCGAGGGTGGAATTGAACCCTCGTCTCCTAGCTGTGAGGTCTGCGCGCTAACCACTCGACTGTTGTGCCGCCCGGTTCCAATGTTCATTCATTCATTCATTCATTTTCTACCGCTTTTCCTCACGAGGGTCGCGGGGGTGCTGGAGCCTATCCCAGCTATTTTCGGGCGAGAGGCGGGGTCCACCCTGGACTGGTTGCCAGCCAATCACAGGGCACATATAGACAAACAACCATTCACACTCACATTCATACCTATGGACAATTAACCTAGCATGTTTTTGGAATGTGGGAGGAAACCGGAGTACCCGGAGAAAACCCACGCATGCACGGGGAGAACATGCAAACTCCACACAGAGATGGCCGAGGGTGGAATTGAACCCTGGTCTTCTTGCTGTGAGGTCTACGCGCTAACCACTCGACCGCTGTGCCGCCCGGTTCCAATGTTCATTCATTCATTAATTTTCTACCGCTTTTCCTCACGAGGGTCGCGGGGGTGCTGGAGCCTATCCCAGCTATCTTCAGGCGAGAAGCGGGGTCCACCCTGGACTGGTGGCCAGCCAATCACAGGGCACATATAGACAAACAACCATTCACACTCACATTCATACCTATGGACAATTAACCTAGCATGTTTTTGGAATGTGGGAGGAAACCGGAGTACCCGGAGAAAACCCACGCATGCACGGGGAGAACATGCAAACTCCACACAGAGATGGCCGAGGGTGGAATTGAACCCTGGTCTCCTTGCTGTGAGGTCTACGCGCTAACCACTCGACCGCTGTGCCGCCCGGTTCCAATGTTCATTCATTCATTCATTCATTCATTTTCTACCGCTTTTCCTCACAAGGGTCGCGGGGGTGCTGGAGCCTATCCCAGCTATCTTCGGGCAAGAAGCGGGGTCCACTCTGGACTGGTGGCCAGCCAATCACAGGGCACATATAGACAAACAACCATTCACACTCACATTCATACCTATGGACAATTTGGAGTGGCTAATTAACCTAGCATGTTTTTGGAATGTGGGAGGAAACCGGCATGCAAACTCCACACAGAGATGGCCGAGGGTGGAATTGAACCCTCGTCTCCTTGCTGTGAGGTCTGCGTGCTAACCACTCGACCGCTGTGCCGCCCGGTTCCAATGTTAATAAACAATATTTTCATACTTAGAGCTTAGAAAACCTGTTTAGGACTTTCTAAATGCAGGCTTTTTAACATTATTAGAGCCCTGTAGAAATGAAATAACACCCCTATAGTCATCTTTACACGCCTATGGTTCTTTGTTGACTAGAAACGGGAACACTGGAGGGACATCCAGACGGCCG
Source organism: Doryrhamphus excisus (assembly GCF_037039965.1). Taxonomy (NCBI): domain Eukaryota; kingdom Metazoa; phylum Chordata; class Actinopteri; order Syngnathiformes; family Syngnathidae; genus Doryrhamphus; species Doryrhamphus excisus. Next base: position 21,546,768 of record NC_136360.1, read on the forward strand.
GCGCTAGCACAGCAAGCTAACACGCTTTATTCTATAAACTTAATAAAGTGTTTCAAATTGGATGTCCGGAGTATGTGAGCGTCCCTCTTTGTTTACTTCCGTGACGACCTCCTCAACATATTTGCAGTCCAGCAAAAATGCGACAAACACCGCGACACGTTGTCCTGCGGCAGTACCATCCGGGTGTAATTTTGGTATGCACTTTTAATATTGTAGTATTATAATATTATATTCTAGTGATACTGCACAACCCTCCCTTCCTCCTGTTAACCGTCCTATGTCTATGTTGTAAATATCCGCCTTATATGACTATCACAGTTGTAAATTGTAGTATTAATTGCCACAAAGCACGATTAATTTCGGGGAATAACTGCTAAAATCGTTGAGTAGCTCTAAAAGTTGGTTTCTTTTTTTTTTTTTCAATGAATCACCCAGCGCTACGTGTACCTAATGAAGAGGCCAGTGAGAGTCGATGCCCAGGATAACATCGAACAGTAATTGCATGGCGCTTTTCCCGGCTATAAATTGACCTTTGGCTTTTCTTTGATGAAGGGAGGCCATTAACAGACTGTGTGATGCTGTGCCAGGTGGAAAAGGTGCCTGGAGGAAAAAGGTCAGTCAGGTCATCAATGCATCTTTTGTTACAAACAATAGCGTTTCTATTCACTATAGCAATAATGAACTATAACCCGTCTGTTATTCCACAGGCCCTGAACAAAGCGCTTCAGTCCATCATGGGGAAGAGCAACCTGCGCTTTGCCGGCATGAGCATCGCAGTCAATATTTCCATAGACGGGCTCGGCCTGCTCATTCCGACCACGCGCCAGGTAAGCTATAACCGTGACGCACGCTGCCATTGGCCACATGTTGTTGCCAGCGTCCACATAATACTTCTATAACATCTACATCTATTAATTATACGCTGTAACAGGATAGAGGGGAGAATACAGCATTGCCTGCCCACATGTTTGCTAGCCAAATCATAACTGCCTCACACCAAAGAGATCTGGTTACTCCATAAACACAACACCATAAGGAATTCATTATGACACGTTTACTTGTGTGCGACAGATCGAATAATATGCACTAAGTGGGTGTTGCAGAATAATGTTTAATATTCATAATTGCCTTAATATCCACAGTGTAAATATTCCATACTTAAAATGTTAATAGTTAATTACAGCAGTAAGAATACAGTAAAAAAAATGTTTCATGTTAATGTAATATCCGAAAAAGTAAGCTTTATTGTAGTACCCTTGTTCTCCAAAAGAGGGCGCATGGCGCTTTGGCTTTAGTAATCACACTTTGCTTCCTCCCGTTCACTCATTCCAAATCTGGCTGGTGGAACGGCTGTGTCCATTTGTCCTTACCCAATAATGCCCCATTTCAGGTATTTGTTGCTACAAATACATAGTTTATGCTTATGAGTGTGTCATTGAATGTTTACATGTATTATGAAATGTGTATTTCAAGCTCATGAGGTATAGACGTACATTGACGCCGCATCGTGTTGTGAGCCGTACGTCAATGTCGCCGCCATATTGGATGGGTTAAGGCTGCGCTGTGAGTGAATACAAGTAAATGTACATACTTTCATAAAGCGAATTTCTACAAAGAAATGTGAGTTTATGCTTCTCGTTTCTATATTCACACAAACACTAATATATTTTGGAAACAGTACAATGTGTGCATTGTGATTTTTTGTTTTGGTGTTATCCTGTTTCCTGAGTATATTAGTGCGTATATGAATGTATAAACGAGAGGTATTAGCTTAAATTTTATAAAAGTAAGTATTCATTTACAGAGCAGCCTTGCTCCATCCAATATAGCGGTAATGTTAACTTATCACAGCAGTGGACAAACCCACTTGATGCGGCGTTTATATACAGTATGTCCATGGTCCAAACCAGCTAATGCTAATGATAAAGACACTACCGAAGGAGCTAATGCTAATGCTAATGCTAATGGAACCGCCATGTTCATGATGTAATATTGTGAAGAGAAACCTTGCAAAGTGGTGTTGTAGAGCTGGGCTATACGGACTTCATATAATGATATATTTAGGTAGAATATTTATATTATGATATATATCAATATTTTGAATTTCGACAAAAGTCTAAGACAAATATGTATACAAACTATTACTACAATGTAAACAATAGTATAGAAAGAGCCACTGAAATAAAATAGTATATTCTCTTTTTAAAATAAATACAGAAAGAGTTACATATACTGTTCAATCTCCAGTGCAATAATGTTGCCGTTAGCGCTTCCATCTCACGTTCCCCAACATGGTTGATGCCATCTTTATACAGCGACCTTTATACAGTCTTTTTCACCATTCACTCCGGCTATGCAGCCTCTCCTCCTCCATTTTCCGTGGGGATATCCGACCATTCGACGTATCGAAGGGATGCAAACAGCTGCTGTTAACAATGTCAGTGTCAACAATGGCGGAAGCGGCAAGCTACAAACGTAATAAGATTAACATCCATCGCTGCACACTTGCTTAAGGGGTTGGCATGGCCTCCAAAAAGGGTGTCGGTTATATCTATGGACAATAATATGTAGGGGAATTATCATCCAGCAGGATTTGCTATCGTGACATTCCCACTTTAGAGTATTTTCAGGTTATTTCTCAGTACAATAACAAAGTGGTGACGTCCTATGAAGACCAACATTAAGAGGTGATTGTGGCCTGATTGTGTCTTCCAGATGTTAGCACACCATCCAATGCAGTCCATCTCATTTGCCTCTGGTGGAGACACAGTGAGTCAAGCCTGTTGTTGCCATCTTTTAGATGTCTGCAGCGGCTTTATCTAATATTTTATTTTGCAGGACACACCGGATTACGTTGCATATGTGGCCAAAGACCCGGTCAATCAGAGAGGTATGTCCTAAAAACACACACTTAGTTGTAGGAGAAGTAGCAACTCCGTCATGATGGATTCTTTTGTCATCCTCCCTGCCAGCCTGTCATATTCTGGAGTGCTCCGACGGTCTGGCCCAGAGTGTCATCAGCACCATCGGCCAAGCCTTTGAGCTGCAGTTCAAGCAATATCTGCACAGTCCGCCTAAGACATCACTGGAGAGGTAAACAGGAAGTGGACACGTGTGCCTTTCTCCATGCCATTTGGAGACATATTTTTATGTAAATATAAGGCTGCAATCTAATTATCTGAAGCTTGTAGTTTCGATTAATAAGTTAGGCTTTGCTTTGGTCAGCAAGTTATCAGAAAAGAGGCAAAAACATCCATCACTTGTTTGGACTAAAAGACAAAGACAATAGCTCTGATTTCATGGATGACATTTCACAGGCTGACATCACAGAATGTTTACATTTTCACATCAAATAATGACCAATCATACACCAAAATATGGTTGTCGATTAATCAGACAATTTATTAATTCATTGATTCATTGTTGCATCTCTATAGAAAATTGATTTTAGCATTGAGCTGCTGCTTCTTCCTCAGGCCCTTCAGGACAGAGGAGCCCGTGTGGGCAGAGGAGGACGACTTTTCGGAGCACGACTACTATAACAGCATCCCGGGCAAGGAGCCTCCCGTTGGGGGTGTGGTGGACACAAGACTCCGGCCGAGTAAATCCCAGCAGGGACACATCTTCACACAACCACAGAGCATTGCTGTGGCACAGGTAAATAATAACAATCCCCAATACATCCTCATGTTGCTGATTGCCAAATAATAACAAACCCCAATACGTCCTGATGCTGATGATTGCCAAATATAACAACACCAAGAGCCTCCTTAGATCTTTTTAACCCCAGTGTAATTGCTATGATTCTCTTTCCAAACAAGGCAGACATGCTGTGGCTTGAGTTTCAAATAGAGTGCATCTAAACTACATTACGGGAGGGAGGAAGAGATGAGAGATTTGTTCATACATTATTAAAAATTGGTTGTCTTTAAAAGTCTGTGTGTGTGTGCAGATGGGCTCACCAGCAAAAAGGGAGCAAGCGGCTTTCCATGCTAGTCAGCTTTGCTATGAACTTCATTGGGATACTGATGCAACCAGTGGCTCAGGTGAGACCCCTAGAGGCGACATTGTAGTAATAATAATAATAATAATAATACATTTTATTTGTATAGCACTTTTCAAAATACTCAAAGACACTTTACAGAAGAATGGAGTTGAATAAAAGCAAGAAAACAGAGTAAAAGATACATTAAAATACAACATTCATTTGTTAATACACAGCTAAAACAAGAGTAAAAGTCAGGTATAAAAATAGTAGTAGTAGGACATCTATATGGTAGTATGACACTTAACCTTTTATTTAGTATTTTAAAAATTACAACCATTAACGCAGTACATTATGCACTTTTCTAAACGTTTGTAGTTTTTTTTTTCTTCTTCCGTCCATTTTCTATCACGCTTATCCTCAATTAAATTAAAGGTGAATGATGCATAACATCAAGTGCAGCGTGGAGGTTATGTTTTGTCTGTGGTTATCACTTTGTTTGTCTGCATTCAAAATAACTTGAACGCTTCTGAATGGATTTGGATGAAATGCTCAGGAATGATCAGAAATGGGATATGGATTAACTGATTTTGGGGTGATCGGGATCGCTGTCTGGATACATGAATTTTTTAAAAGTATTTTATTAACTCTGAAGGATAGGAACATTTTCAGAATTTGTGTATGTAACATCACATAAAATATGGTTGGTGTGGTATTTTTGTGGGTAGACACTTATGTGAACCATGGTATGTTTTCATGCCCAAGGAATTTCAATAAATGAAAATATGGGGGAAGTATGGCGCTTGGCGTTGATCTGCTTTTCTAGTCTCGTGATATTTCATGGCCTTTGTTTTACTATTGCCGCATATTTCTTCACTGATTCAGTCGGGTAAATTGTGCCGTTCTCCTACCTCGTAAAAATGAAATAGTTGAATGAGAATAATACAATAAAAAACAGACTATGAGGATACTGTACACTTGGAATTACCACCATTTACCATTAGTCGAGTACTATTTTTTTTCCTGGATCTTTTATTCATTCATTTATTAAATAATCTCGGTACAATGATTGGAGTTACATTTTACTACAATTTTTAAAAAATATTTGCTTTCATTATTGTCTTGTGCCATATATTGAAATTAAATGGAATAATCTTTTTTTATATATTTACAAATATATGTACTATAATATACAAATGATACATACTGACTGCTGTTTCGTGAACATATTTGACTTCAAAGTAGAAAGTATTTCAGTACATATTAAATGAATGAAAACAAAGTTAGATATGAAAATGTATTGATATAAAATATATTTCTGGTCATATTTATACTTTTAAACACGATATTCACGTAGCTTGATTTGTCACATTCCTCGTATATACTGTAAATGTACTCATATTTACGCATTTTTATTCACTATTTGTGAAATATGCAACACTTGTTTATCATGTATTTTTTTTTCATTATATTTTATTCATTCTGCAACCCAGCAGTACTTCCCTTGTGGAGCAATAACGTTAGTCACCGCCAGGGGGAGCCATAGATCAGTAATAAGGTACTGTGTGTCTGTACGTATGTATTAGATGGTTACCTCTGTGCTGACGGCCAAGCACAGAGCAGCAAGGACTACGAGGAGCACCAGTATGTCAACACACAGAGCTTGGAGAACTTGGATTCTTTGGCTCTGGGCCCCGATGGACAGCGAGGGCTCAGGGGGCCCGACAGTCCCAAGAAGGACCTTTTTGACATGAGTGAGTCCTGATATTTGCCATAAGATAATAATCCTTTGGAGTTAGTGTATGTAATTATTAATTCTCATGGTCTTTTGAAGGACCTTTTGAGGATGCCCTAAGGCTGCACGAGGCTGGCGCTGGTGTCTCTATGGCTGAATGCGGGGGCGTCCAGGTCCTGGAGGACCAGTGGCCCAGTCCTCCACGGCGCAGGGCCCCGGTGGCCCCAAATGAGGATCAGCTCCGACAGGAGAGCTGGTATCACAGCCGCATGAGCCGGCGAGATGCCGAAAAACTGTTAGTCCGAGACGGAGACTTCCTGGTGCGGGAGAGCACCACCAACCCGGGTCAGTACGTGCTAACAGGCATGCACTGTGGCCTCCCCAAACATCTCCTTCTGGTGGACCCTGAGGGAGTGGTGAGTGCACATCAACTTTACCACTCCTATTTATTCATGCATCTATCAGGATCATGTGAGGACGCATCCCTCTTGCTTTCCAAGGTGCGGACCAAAGACATGTTATTTGAGAGCATCAGCCACCTGATCTCATACCACCTGAAGAACCAGCTGCCCATTGTGGCGGCCGAGAGCGAGCTCCACCTCAAACAGGTGGTGCGGAGGAAACAATAGTGAGCCGCCTTGGGGACCCCATTGGGACCTTGGTAAGCACGCATGGAAAAATAGCACAAACTAAAGTATTTTAGTCTTTAAGCACCAGCAACTTCAATATTTTAGTATTTAACCACCATGAACATAATATTTCTGTTGAATATTATTATAAAATTGTATGTCATATGTATCATTAACTTGATATTTGAGTGTTTAAGCATTAACCTTACATCAGCATTTTAATATATTGGGGGTTGTACGATGACTAACTTGTGATATGTTGAAAGTAAAGTACAAATAGTTATCTGGATATTGTGCATGTGTGCCTAATGCGTTCCTTTGTGTATAAACTGCATGGATTAGTGTCTGTGTATTGTTTTGTCTAATATGATCTTTTATGCCTCTTTTATCTCCCAGTGCAAAACCAAAGCGGGTGTTTATGCCAAGTGGACACTTAGACCATGAAGAATGAGACATCACTTACTTACTTTTTCTGCCTTTTGGATTCTCATATCGAGAAAAAGTGGCCACAACTCCCCCAGCATGCAGCTATTAAGCTCAACTTTAAAAACAAAACACCAAGCCAAGGTGACAAACAACCCCATGAGGACATCCAGGATTCCCTGCAGAGCGATGAGTGTCACATGACTTCTTTCAGCAGTTGAACAGGACAATACACACATTGGGAGTAAAATGGACGTTACACTTACTCATGGACACACTGCAACCTCTTACTCTCCTGATATCTGCCTCATGAGCAAAAGCACCATATAGACAATATAGATTTCATTCATTCATATTGACTCGTGTGTTGTCACCCAGTGTGGTGAGGACACAATGGATGACCACAACATTACACTCTATCACCAAATACAGTCTTTCAACGATAATAATGCTCTCACGACATACTCATTTAAATACATTTATTATTACAGGGGTTTAAAAGAGCACTGCATTGACCTCATGGTAACCGGCCAACCGCGATACCTGGGGCAATATTAGTCAATTAAGCGGTAGAAATGAATATTTTCATAGATAATGATTTTCTAAATATGCTTTTTAAAAACATTATTCGAGCCCCGTAGAGATGAAATAACATTAGCTTTTACTTTTAAACTCCTATAACTCTTTGTTTACGTCACATTGCCCAGGCTACGGGATCCCCGCAGGGACATAACAGACGGCTGGTGCTAGCATAGCAAGCTAGCGCGCTAACCAGTTAGCCCCCGCCAATGTACTTAATGTAAGCCTGGGACTGTCGCTAGGTGGCAGTAATGTTCCATTAGCCACCACACCAACTCTAAAAAGGACAACTCTCCTAATGCAAACGTGAGTTATTATTTATGGCTTGTTTTCTATTACGTCTACTATACCGGCTAATGGGAGTCTAACGACGACTACATGTGTATTTCTTCATGTCTAGAGGGCTCTAAAAGTGTAAAAAAAGCGCATTCAGACGGTCGTAAATAGGCTGTCTACCTACGAAAATATTCCGGAACCAATTAAGGGCCATGAACAGGTATTTTCTCTGAATTTCTCTTCAAGATAAAATATCTATTTATTGAGCATTATTATCTTTATAAAGGCAGGGTTTTGCTTTGGAACTGGACCTCAGCTTACCAGGTGTACCCAATGAAGCGGCCAGTGAACGTCCCCCCTCCCCGACCGGAGGTGAGGTTAGTTTGAAGTTGGATATTCATCAAACATTCGGAGTTCCTGCCACACCGACTATTTGGCGATCTTTTCCCAGGATTAGAAGCTCCTAAAGCAGCCACACACGACGGGGTATTCAGCCTGTTAGCATATCAGTTAGCAGCAGGGTATGCCCTGGTTTAGGGAACGTCGCGAAATGAATGAGTTAATGGCAGGTCGCAACAATTTCCAATCTTCAATTTTATTTTTGGTCACGCGACTTACAACTATCAAACAACTTTCACATCGTCTGTTAGCTCGTTTTTTTTAATTTAAAATTTTTTTGTTTAAAAAAAAATAACATTTCAATCATGAATATATTTTTCACCCCGCAACCACTTTACGAACGGCCCCTAATCGTACAGTATCCATCAGTACCTGCTGACGAACGGTCAATATGAATGCCGAATGTCTGATGAATATCCAAGTTCACCTCGGGAACCCGACCCTCAGCTTGTCCCGAACTTCAGTGCCTTAAGAACCACAAGGACAGGCTTCTAGTGTTGTAAAAAGACTGTTATCCTTTGCTATGCCAATGAAAGTGAAAGTGCTTGGAAGCAGCTGCTGTTTTTTTCGCCTAAATAACATAACATGTCGCTTCACTTCCGACTTTAATCAGGGAAACACCATCTAGTGTACATGACGTCATACAGTACAGTGCACAGTGGAAGCCGCTTATCTATTATCTATGTGGTCATTTCTATGTCACACATACATACATACATACAGCAGGGGTGTCCAGGGTGTGGCTCAGGGGCCACTTCTAAAAATATCAACGAAGTAAGTTGGAATATTAGCCCACAGATGTTTCTTTTCATTGGTCTGCGACACATTTGAAAAATATTGAACAAGAAAACATGAAAAAATGATGTTAATGACGCTGAGGCGAGCGGTCAGCAAGTTGTGTGTTTAGTATCAGTGTGCCAAGAAAAGTCGTTTGGGTAATGTTTTAAATCATCCAAATAGGGCATGATACTGCAACTATTACCTGTGTACGTGTTAATACACTTACACAATTTTTTTTTTTTTTTACAGAGTTTTGTAGTCTAAATATCCCAATGACAGTATTGTTAGCTATCTCAAATTACTGTACGTGTAAGATATGCTAACACAATGCTTATTCAGCTACACAAAAATAAAACAGAAAAGGTGTCCAGTGTTTATGTAACATAAACAGTTTTTTCATTTATAAGTCGCTCTGGAGTATAAGTCGCAGGAACAGCCAACCTATGAAAAAAAGTGCGACTTATAGTCCGAAAAATACAGTAACTCCTTTTCTAGTGTTGTAATGCACAGAAAGGGGAAATAAATGTGTTTATGTTTCACATAAGGATTGGGAGTGATGATCAGTATTGGTTGATATTGGAATGGGAAAATTGAGAGACGGACAATATCCGTTAACATTGAATAGAACATTATTAGTAGAATAAAGTTGAAATATGAGTTTTTAAGGGGCACCTATGGTGTTTCTTCCAAGTTTCTGACCTATAAATGGAGTTAGAATGTTGTAGTCTGGTGTTAAACCATGCCCAAGTTTCAGAAAAGTACATTTTGGGATGCCTCCAAATGCTCATTTTGAAAAGGCGTGGTCAAACTGTTCGGCAGAGAGGTAGACTTCCTTATATCGTTCATAGTTAGGAAGCACTTTGGGTGTGTGACCAATCACAGCGGAGTGGGTGTGCCCGGAGGCGGGGGCCGCTGGTGGAATAAACTAAAACAGAGCATTTACGGAATAGGTGCAGATTCTGGAAGATCTAAAAAGGTCTTCCACTGTAACACATTAACTATAACTTTACCACTTAGCATAATCCTTGGCTGCAGTTCTTTTTCCTTCTCAGGAATTTCTCCTCTTGATGACAATGTATGATGGATGCCCTTGTCAATCAATAAACACAGAACGAGAAATCAGTGGGTGTGCGTTTAGGGTGTGCTTTCAGTAGGACCACCGTGGACTGGAGATGTTTTATTATCTAGTTGCTAGTACAGTACACATACACTGTATCGTATCATGTACAGTACCGGATGGGTGGATATGGACGTCAGTGTCCCTGCTGGGTCATCCTCAGGATCTGCAGGAGCAGACCTTGCACCTCCTCGTCCATGTGACCCTGTAGGACATCATACATCCTGATAGTTGATATCTCCTATCAGCAGCAGATTTATGATTCTCATTTTTTTTCTCTTAAATTGACACCTTTTATTGTTGCAAATTTTAGGGACGCACCGATCAATCGGTTTCAGTTGTCACTCATTGGTGATCGGGAATCGGCAGCATAAAATCCTGATCGGAACTTCCCAAGCAAATTAACAACTTCATTTCTTTTTTACAACTTTATTTGCGTAAATGTACGACTTTATTTGTGTATATTTATGACTTTATTCTTGAAATTCCCAGATTTTTTTTGGTTCAATGTGGCTCGAAGATGTGATTTTAATATGACTTTATTTTTATTTATTTATTTATATAATAAATATTTATATTATATTTATTTTCATAATCTAAACAGCTTCACTGACATAATATTATGACATATTAACTTTCTTTGGTGAAATTACTTTTTCCATATATTAAGACATTTATTCTCCTTTTATTATGATTATTATTATTCCATCCTCCCAATATATATCAAAGAGGTTATTCTCTTCATATCGATGTTCTTCATTGCCCTAAAATTTTTGCATAAATCCATATTTAATCCATATTTGGTGAATTTGTGTCCCCCTCATGCAAGAGTGACTAAAGGAACATTTATTGATTGATTTATCGGACACTGACCTGTACAGCTGCCAGCAGATGTGATCGATACACAGCCACCACCTGCTTGTGCTTTCTTTCCCAATCCTGGTAGACAGAAATCATATTCATAATAATCACAGTAATAATCTTTCAAAGTCATGTTTCCTCCCTGCAGACCTGCAGCTGTTGGTTGAGTATGGCTACCCTGTTCTGCAGCGCCACCTGCTGCCCAGGATTGCTGTGGTGCGTGTGGGGGGAGGACATGATGCCAAGGGGAGGTGACAGAGCTCCCAGTGCCTCCTTTAGCCGGAACACCTCCTTGGAAAGTTCTGTTATCTGCACAATTGTCCATCGTTGTCATCCCTGTTCCACAACCCGGTGCTGGAAAGGTCTCACCTTACGGTCCTTCTCCTTGACCAGGCCTTGGGACTCTTGGATGTTGTTGTGGAGTTCCTGGATGTGACTGGACTTGGCTTGCAGCTCCTGAAGCTGCTGCTGCACGGCCGTCAGCCGAGTCTCCGCGACCTGCCGCTCGCTCTTGTTGAAGAGAGCCTCCCTCTGCACCTGAAACACCTGCACAGGTAAAAAACACACACCCTCTTTGGGGTCCGATCTGGTGGAGGCTGCCCCAGGCATGTGGCCTGATGAATAATGCACCGGTGGCTCAAGAGAAGGACGCCACTCCAGTGAAAGTCAGCGGTATCGTTTGCACTACACGCTCTACTACACGCTCTACTCTACACTCTCCTTCACACTCTACACTACTACACTATACACTCTACACTACTACACTATACACTCTACTTCACACTCTACACTACTACACTATACACTCTACTTCACACTCTACACTACTACACTATACACTCTACACTACTACACTATACACTCTACTTCACACTCTACACTACTACACTATACCCTCTACTTCACACTCTACACTACTACACTATACACTCTACACTACTACACTATACACTCTACTTCACACTCTACACTACTACACTATACACTCTACACTACTACACTATACACTCTACTTCACACTCTACACTACTACACTATACACTCTACACTATACACTCTACTTCACACTCTACACTACTACACTATACACTGTACTTCACACTCTACACTACTACACTATACACTCTACACTACTACACTATACACTCTACTTCACACTCTACACTACTACACTATACACTCTACTTCACACTCTACACTATGCACTCTACTTCACACTCTACACTACTACACTATACACTCTACACACTGTACTATACACTCGCTACACTCTACTACACACTCTACCATACACTCTACACACTGTACTGTACACTCTACACTACTACACTATACACTCTACACACTGTACTCTACTCTGTAGAGTACTCTGTACTGTACTGTACTGTACACTGTACGCTACACTCTCTCCACTCTACTATACACTCTACCATACGCTCTACACACTATACTGTAGACTCTACACTACTCTACTATACTCCATACAATACACACCATACCATACACTCTACACACTATACCCCACACTCTACACACTCTACTATACACACCATACCCCACACTCTACACACCGTACCGTACACTCTACACACTATACTAAACACTCTACACACCATACTATACACTCTACACTATACATTGTACACACTGCTGGATCAATAATGTACAAGCACCAATGACACCAATCACTCGAGGTTCTGCAAACCAGCAACTTTGACTCAGGGACTTTACTCAGGAATCACTATCTTTTTGTAGAAACCAGGAACTTCACCCGCAACCAGGAACTTTATCTAGGAACCAGGATCTTTACCCTGAAGCTGGATCTTTACCTTGAAACCAGGATCTCTACACCGAACCAGGATCTTTACCTAGGAACGAGTAACTTTTTCCTGGAACCACAAACATAGGAACCAGGACCTTCACACACAACCAGGAACTTTAACCTGGAACTAAGATGTTTATTCGGAACTAGGATCTTTAACTTGGAACCAGGATCTTTACCCGGAAACCAGGATCTTTACTTAGAAACCAGGATCTTTACCTCGGAACCAGAAACTCTTCCCTGGAACAACAAATTTAATACAGGAACCAGGAATTCTACCCACAACCAAGGGACCAGGATCTTTACCTAGGAATCAGATGCTTTACCCAGGAAGCAGGAATTCCACCTTGGAACCAGAAATTTTACCTGAAACCAGGAGCTTCACACTCGAACCAGGAACTGTACCCTAGAACCATGAACTTTACCAGGACCCACAAACTGTACAATGGAACCAAGCAATTTACCCAGAGCCAAAAACTTTAGTCGGAATCACACACTTGACCAGGAACCCCAAACTGTACAATGGAACCTGGAACTTTACCCTAGAACGAGGACCTTTACCCTTTGTGGCCGCCACTGTAAAGCCTAATGATCTATGTGCGTGTACCTCGGTGCAGGTCTTCTCGTGTTTGCGGGTCAGATCGTTAAAGCGGGCCATCATGGCGTTGATCTCGGCCTGCATGGACAGTCTCAGGGCCTCGTGGTCCTCCTGGGAGATCAGACCCTGCTCTGCGGCCTTCTGGGACTTGAGCTCCCTCAGCTCCGTCTCCTTCTCGCTCAGAGCCTCTTGAGCTGCTGCTGCGCTGCTTTCACTGGCCAGCAGGGAGCGCTCCAGCTCTGCCTGGTAGGTCCATAAAAAACAGCGGCATGATGCTACCATACCAACCCAGCACTCCTGAATACTCCTGTCATGGAGGATCTTATGTTCCTGGTCATTTGTGGACTAGAAGTAATCCTGAAAGTGTGATCTTCCACCAACCTTGACTTTCTGGTGCTCCTCCCTCGGCACGGCCTCATGCATGGCCTGCAGTCTGGCCTGCAGTCTGGCCGCCTGCTCCTCCGCCTCCGTCCGCAAAGTCTTCTCCTGCTGGAGCTCCTGTAACGTTCCAGCCAGCTGCTCCGACACGGCGGACAGCGCCTCCTTGTGCTTGGAGAGCGGCACGGCATCTTGCAGCTGCAGGGCGTCCTGGGCGCGGCTCTCACGCTCGGCACACAGACAGTCGAGAGCTTGGGCGGCTTCCTGTCGAGCCACTTCGAGTTCCTCTCGCACCGAGGCCAAGGTGCGCCTGGAGCGCTCTGACGGGGCAGGACACCTGATCAGTCACAAAGCTGGACTCATCTTCGCACATACAGCGGAACCTCGAAAGGCGGCTGACCTCTGATTTATTTGGATTTAGAACACATTTTGCATGTTTGATACAAGCACCGTCCTACTTTAAGATGGTCCTTGGTGATGGTCCATGTACTTTTTGTCCGAGGCTGCACAGATTTTAGCCTTTTTCTTTCATCTCATATTTGCTCCCAAAAGCTAATACTACGTCGGAATGCATCAAGGTAAGATTTGACAAGCTTATTGGGTGCTAATGTGGATATTTCTTCTCTGAAAAACAAAGTCTGGGCTGGTACTGGTGGATGGTGGCTCTGTATTTGTTCAGTGCTTTTCATCCATCCACCCATCCATTTTCCTCCGCTTATCCGGGTCCGGGTCGCAGTCTCAGTTGGGGAGCCCAGGTCACCTCCTCCAGTTCCACCGGGAGGACACCAAGGTGTTCCCAGGCCAGCTGTGAGACATAGTCCCTCCAGCGTGTCCTAGGTCTTCCCCGGGGCCTTTTCCCGGCTGGGCATGCCCGGAACACCTCACCAGGGAGGCGTCCGGGAGGCATCCAGACTGGAGCCACCTCAACTGACTCCTCTCGATGTGAAGGAGAAGCGGCTCTACTCCTGAACCCTCCCGGATGGCTGAGCTCCTCACCCTCCAGCTACCCAACGGAGGAAACTCATTTCAGCCGCCTGTATCCGCCATCTCATGACCCAAAGCTCATGACCATAGGTGAGGGTGGGAACATAGATCCACCGCTAAATTGAGAGCTTTGCCCTCCGGCTCAGCTCTCTTTTCACCACGACGGTCCGGTATAGCGACCGCATTACTGCCGAAGCTGCGCCGATCCGTCTGTCGACCTCACGCTCCCACTTTCCCTCACTCGTGAACAAGACCCCGAGATACTTAAACTCCTCCACCTGGGGCAGGACCTCATTCCCAACCCAGAGGGAGCACTCCACCCTTTTCCGACTGAGAACCATGGCCTCTGATTTGGAGGTACTGAGTCTCATCCCAGATGCAAACCGACCCAGTAAACGCTGAAGGTCGCAGCCCGAAGAGGCCATAAGAACCACATCATCTGCAAATAGCAGAGACGAGATTCTAAGGCCCCCGAACCGGACTCCCTCGACACCTTGGCTGCGCCTAGAAATCCTGTCCATGAAAATTGTGAACAGAATCGACTTACTACCTGCAATACGAACCAGACTCCTGCCCCGTTTGTACAAGGACCGGATAGCAAGTAGTAGCGCGCCACCAATCCCCCCCAAAGGACGCCACAAGGGACACGGTTGAATGCCTTTTCCAGGTCTACAAAGCACATGTAGACTGGTTGGGCAAACTCCCATGTACCCTCAAGTACCCTCGTGAGGGTGTAGAGCTGGTCCAGTGTTCCGCGACCAGAACGAAAACCGCATTGGACCTCTTGTAGCAAAGGTTGTACCCTTCTCTCCAGCACCCTGGACTTGACTCATTGTCAATGCATTTTTATTGGCTGTTAAATAACCCTCCATGGGGCCAAAGACAGTTGCCAGTACCAGTACAGTGTTTTGAGGTGTTTTTGCATGTGAAATTATAATTATTTTCTATCGTTTTTTTCATATTTTGTGTGTCTAGAGAGGATTAATTAATGGGGTTTGTTATTTCCTATGGGAAAATGATCTTGTTTTTGTATGTATTGGTTTTTATCAGGCCATTTTGGAACAGATTAATTAAAAAAAAGCCAAGGTATTACTTTGCAAATGTCATCGCATTTTTTCACTTTTTTCCACAAAAAAATCCAAAGAAAAACCTGATCCCCCAGATGGCCACGTTTGGAAGTGGATTTGGTTACTTAGAGGTTCCACTGTGTTCAGATTAGTCGTAGACAGACCTGATGTGACGGAGAGCTCCGAGCTCTCAGAGTGCTGTTCTTCTTCCTCCTCCTCCTCTTCGCCATTCGCCGGAGGCCTGACTCTTTCCAGCTCCAGCAGGGCATCGTTGAGCCTCCTCGCCACCTCCGCTCTCTCCCTGGCCAGCTGCTCACACTGAAGGCCCAGGGTGACCTGCACCTCCTCCAGGTGTGAACGGGGCACACGCTTCTTCAGCTCCTCCTCGAGCTCCCCCACACGCTCCTGAAGGCGTCGAGCCTCGTTCCTTTTTGCTCCCGCGTCTCCCGACGGGGTCCCTCTTCCTGCTGCCTCCAGCTCGGCCACTTTGGGGTCTTCCACCGCAGCTTTGAGTTGCTGGACTCGCTCCGTCAGCTGCTTGATTCTGTCAGCGTCCTCGGAGCTCCGAGCGACCGCCTCTGCCTGTCTCTTGGCAAGCTCCTCCTCCAGCTCGGCCACCCTCGCCTTCAGCTGCTGGGCCTCTGGGCTCGGGCCCTGGCTGACACCTGCTGCCGGCGTATCGCCTTCCCCAAACTCCACAGAGAACACCCCCAGACGCATTTGCTCCTTGAGCTGCTCCAGCTCGGACAGCGAGGAGGCCAGCTTCTCCTTAAGAAGCTCCTCAGCTGGAGATGTCTCCTCACCACTGCAGGCAAAGATCATTTTTATTATACCCAAATCAGGGGTAGTATGATTTCCACCCAAATATTTGTATTCTTCCATTCCAGTGCCTCCTGCATCCATGTCCAAATGAGAAGGTACCACGAGCAGACGAGCTTAGCATTACTCTGGTCTACAAGCAAAATGCTTCTGGAATAAAAGTGGTGACATCTGTCTTGGTTTAGGTCACTGATGAAAAAAAGTAAGTGTTTCCGAGATACAGTATTGGGTCAAAACAGGAAATGTATGCAAGTAAGGCAAAAAGGGAGGGTAGTTTATCAGAAGGTACCATGTGTCTACAAGCAAGCACTTCTACCTGAAAGCCTGTCTGCACATTCCAGTACTTTCATTTTAATGTCCATCAAATCTTACCCTTCCTCCAGGACCCCGGATGCCCTATCAGATGCCTGAGCCTGAGACAGGCGCTCCTGCAGGGCTTCAAACTCCTTCCTAATGGTCTCATACTGGGCTATGGGCACAAAATCCTGGCTGGGGGTCTGCATGTCTGTGTCATCCTTCTCAAACATCTCCAGCATCTGTAGGGAGGGAAGGAGTAGTATCTAGACGCGTACATCAGGTAAGAGGAATACATACATTTGGTAAAAGGGAGGGTATGGCTGCCATCTTCATGAAAGTGAAGGTTTCCCGACTTTGAGGTCTGCTAGACCATGACATCATAAAGTTTATGACAACATGAAAGGCTCCAGTCAGGTGGTATCTACCTGCACTTTCAGAACTAACTCAGCATTCTGCGATGCAAGCTCCTCTATTTGTTTCTGTAATTCTTCCACGGGTTCTGTGGGGGCGGGAGACGGGACGGCGGACTCTGCATCCCCTTGAGAGGAGGTCTCATCTCCAGCAGGTGAGGCTCTGGAGCGCTTGGAGAGCAGCCTCTCTGGAGGACACAACATTGGGTAGATAGTGTCGGAACATGCGCTACACGGACACATGAAATATGGAGTCCACGACATACGTGGGAAGTCAAGCACGTCATCCAGATCCTCGGAGTCGCTGGCCCCCATCCCGTTGACTCCCTTCAGCTCCTCCATCAGTTTGTCCCTCTCAGCCTCTGCCTCCTTCAGGCGCTGCTTGAGGTGGGACAACTAGAGTGTTTCCAGACAGAAAGGGCCGACTTAGCTTTCAATTTTATTCACAATGCTTTTTAAATATAGTCATCCCTCTTTTTTTTCTTTCTTTCCGATTTTTCATCTTTTATGGCAGTTAATTGGTTCCAGACCCCATTGTGGATACGCGGATGATTCAGTATTCATAAACGGAATATTTTTGTAGCTTTTGTAGAAAGGACCCATTATTAGAGCCATTTAGACATCAAATAACAACTATGTAGTGACTTTTACACTCCTACTATTTTTTTACTTATTTGACTTTGTTTACATCGCATTTCAGGGAGCTAGTCTCTCCAATTTACCTATTCTAAACTTAATGTGTTTCAAGCAGAGTTGCAAAAAAGTTACCACTTCCACACAAATTGAGAGGAGAACCAATTTTTCATTCGATCTCAGCTGTGGCATGTCCGTCACAGCCATGGCGTGTCCGTCACAGCCATGGCGTGTCCGTCACAGCCATGGCGTGTCCATCTCGGCCTTGGCATGTCCATCTCAGCCATGGCGTGTCCATCTTGGCCTTGGCACGTCCATCTTGGCTTTGGCATGTCCATCTCAGCCATGACGTGTCCATCTTGGCCATGATTTGTCCATCTCAGCCATGGCGTGTCCATTTTGGCCATGATTTGTCCGTCTCAGCCATGGCGTGTCCATCTTGGCCTTGGCATGTCCATGATTTGTCCGTCTCAGCCATGGCGTGTCTATCTCGGCCATGGTGTGTCTATCTCGGCCATGGTGTGTCTATCTCGGCCATGGCGTGTCCATCTTGGCCATGATTTGTCCATCTCAGCCATGGCATGTCCATCTTGGCCATGATTTGTCCATCTCGGCCATGGCGTGTCCGTCTCGGCCATGGCGTGTCCGTCTCGGCCATGGCGTGTCCGTCTCGGCCATGGCGTGTCCGTCTCGGCCATGGCGTGTCCGTCTCGGCCATGGCGTGTCCGTCTCGGCCATGGCGTGTCCGTCTCGGCCTTGGCATGTCCATCTCAGCCATGACGTGTCCATTTTGGCCATGATTTGTCCATCTCAGCCATGGCGTGTCCATTTTGGCCATGATTTGTCCGTCTCAGCCATGGCGTGTCCATCTTCGCCTTGGCATGTCCATCTCAGCCATGGCGTGTCCATCTCGGCCTTGGCGTGTCCATCTCGGCCATGATTTGTCCGTCTCAGCCATGGCGTGTCTATCTCGGCCATGGCGTGTCTATCTCGGCCATGGCGTGTCCATCTCGGCCATGGCGTGTCCATCTCGGCCATGGCGTGTCCATCTCGGCCATGGCGTGTCCATCTCGGCCATGGCGTGTCCATCTCGGCCATGGCGTGTCCATCTCGGCCATGGCGTGTCCATCTCGGCCATGGCGTGTCCATCTCGGCCATGGCGTGTCCATCTCGGCCATGGCGTGTCCATCTCGGCCATGGCGTGTCCATCTCGGCCATGGCGTGTCCATCTCAGCCTTGGCGCGTCCATCTCAGCCTTGGCGCGTCCATCTCAGCCATGGCGTGTCCATCTCGGCCATGATTTGTCCGTCTCAGCCATGGCGTGTCTATCTCGGCCATGGCGTGTCCATCTTGGCCATGATTTGTCCATCTCAGCCATGGCATGTCCATCTTGGCCATGATTTGTCCATCTCGGCCATGGCGTGTCCGTCTCGGCCATGGCGTGTCCGTCTCGGCCATGGCGTGTCCGTCTCGGCCATGGCGTGTCCGTCTCGGCCATGGCGTGTCCGTCTCGGCCATGGCGTGTCCGTCTCGGCCATGGCGTGTCCGTCTCGGCCTTGGCGTGTCCATCTCGGCCATGACGTGTCCATTTTGGCCATGATTTGTCCATCTCAGCCATGGCGTGTCCATTTTGGCCATGATTTGTCCGTCTCAGCCATGGCGTGTCCATCTTCGCCTTGGCATGTCCATCTCAGCCATGGCGTGTCCATCTCGGCCTTGGCGTGTCCATCTCGGCCATGATTTGTCCGTCTCAGCCATGGCGTGTCTATCTCAGCCATGGCGTGTCTATCTCGGCCATGGCGTGTCTATCTCGGCCATGGCGTGTCCATCTCGGCCATGGCGTGTCCATCTCGGCCATGGCGTGTCCATCTCGGCCATGGCGTGTCCATCTCGGCCATGGCGTGTCCATCTCGGCCATGGCGTGTCCATCTCGGCCATGGCGTGTCCATCTCGGCCATGGCGTGTCCATCTCGGCCATGGCGTGTCCATCTCGGCCATGGCGTGTCCATCTTGGCCATGATCTGTCCATCTCGGCCATGATCTGTCCGTCTCAGCCATGGCGTGTCTATCTCAGCCATGGCGTGTCCATCTTGGCCATGATTTGTCCATCTCAGCCTTGGCATGTCCATCTCGGCCATGATTTTTCTGTCTCAGCCATGGCGTGTCCATCTCGGCCATGATTTGTCCGTCTCAGCCATGACTTGTCCGTCTCAGCCATGGCATGTTGGCTGGGCTCTGCTGGGCCAGTAGCTAGTCTCCATGCAGTATGAAAGGTCATGTAATCTAACATCATGTCTCATAACATTACTGATGGACCACAATACTACATATAACTTGTCTTTTTTGGACTAATAATCATTTCTTATTTTTGAAAAACTGATGAGGGAGCGATATTTGAACCGTGATGCAGCGAGGGACGACTGTATATATACTTTTATAAAACCTATGAATTGAATTGTGATATTTTCTGACTTTGTAGGTCCTGCACATGGAGTCATTTTGTAATGCCGTGCACCGGTAGTTCAGTACCTCCTCAATGGCAGAGAGGGCGCTCTGTTGTTGCTGCTCCAAAGCTTTTATCTTCTGGAGAAGATGCCCCCTCTCTACACGTAGACGCCGAATCTCCTCAAACACCTCCTCATCTTCCACCTTGCATGACAATATTTCATCCATAAACATGTACAAAGGATTGAGAAAGATAAAGTTCCAACTACCTGCTGTGATTGTGGAGTCTGTGGCGAGGGGGTGCGGGGCTCAGGCGACCGGGGGGTGGCAGCAGGACTACTCGGATGTGGCGTGGGCGACAAACCCTTACGGATGGAAAAAGGCCCTCCTTGTACTGTACTTTATTCCTATGTTGGCACATTTAAGACCTGGATGTAATGTTTACCTGGAGAGGGGTGCGTGGTGGAGGAGGGGCTTTCCTTTTGCGTGGGCTGGTGCCCCCTTGCGAGGCACTTGAGTGGTTGCCCAGAGTCTGTGTTTGAGGAGGAGGGCAGCATTTAGACATGGAGGAAACGAGGAGGAAAGTATGGCAAAAAGGGAACGAAAGCACACCAACACACAATGTCCTCATGCAGTCGTCCCTCGTTGACAGCGGCTCTTTTAACCGAATTTCTGTGGTATAGGATTCAATTTTAATCATGGAATATTTTCGTTGTTGGAGCAAAAAAAAAAAACTTCATGACTTTCTAAACGGGCTGCATGGCGGTCGAGTGGTTAGCGCGCAGACCTCACAGCTAGGAAACCAGGGTGCAATTCCACCCTCGGCAATCTCTGTGTGGAGTTTGCATGTTCTCCCCGTGCATGTGTGGGTTTTCTCCAGGTACTCCAGTTTCCTCTCACATTCCAAAAACATGCTAGGTTAATTAGCCACTCCAAATTGTCCATAGGTATGAATGTGAGTGTGAATGGTTGTTTGCCTCTTGCCCGAAGACAGCTGAGATAGGCTCCAGCACCCACATTGTTTTTGGAATGTGAGAGGAAATCGGAGTATCCAGTAGAAACAGGGAGAACATGCTCACTCCACACTAAATGCCCAAACGGAGATTCGACCCCAGATCTTCTGGATCTCCTGACTGTGTGGCCAACATGCGAGCTGACCAATTTGCCTCTAATTAATTTACTCTACACTTAAGCCGAAAACGTACCACTTCCGCACGGGATGGGAGGACATGCCACGGCTGACTTCATGCACTGTTAAGGTGATGTCATGGAAGCTAATGTCTCAAACAATACTGAGCACAATACTACATATCACAGTATTTCCATATGTTTGGAGTCTGGACTAATATTGGACCACAGTCTACCGTCAAACATTCATTCATTCATTCGTTCATTTCTGAAAAATCATGATATGTCAAGGGAGCGATATTCGAGCCGCGATATTGCAAAAGATGACTATTGAAAAAACATGCAGAATATGACGGCGGGCCAGAGAGGACCACGATTAACATTACCTCGTCGCCTGCGCCCTCAGAAACTACGTATGCAGAGGATGGGGAAAACATTATTTCTCATTGGGATGTATAGCATATAAGTCAAAAGACTGTGGATTTAACAGCGTACCCGGGGGTGCTCCGTTCTCCAGCATGTGGCCGATGTGATGGTTGGCCGTGCCGTAGTCGGCCGCTTTGTTTCCGAGGCCGTCCACCAGCTGTGTGTTAGCCCCGCCCCTCAGCAGGGCCGCCACCGTCTCGGTGCTGTCGCTCTCGCAGGCCAACATCAACGCAGTCCTGATTGAAGACATTAAAGCGCAATGTTAGCATATCAGCATTTGTTTTTGCTGTTTTTAGACGTGTATAAACACCACTGTCATGCTCTGTGTTAGCATGCTAACAGTGTGTTAGCATTGCTAGCATGATAACATTAGCACAGTAACATTTTTAATCATTTTCATAGGTAGACCCTATTATGCTAGGTGTATTATGCTAACATGAGCAAACTAGCATTTTTTTTCAATTTTCATGAATACAAAGCATGATAATGCATATTAACATAATTGTATTAAGATGTTTAGCATTTTTAATGGTAGGAACTACGAACAGTTTGTCCTATTATGCTAGGTGTTAGCATGCTGATGTTAGCATTGTTAGCATTCTTTGTCATTCAAACCCTTCCATGGTATGTTTTCATGGCCACAAAACAAAGGTCAGAGCACTTGTTCAGAATATTTTACCTTACCCGGTACTTTCGGCTATCATGCTAAAGTTAGCATACCAGCATTTTTTAGCTGTTTTTATGGTTAGAGACATATATAAACACCACTATCATGCTATGTGTTAGCATGCTAACAGCTTATTAGCATTGCTAGCATGATAACATTAGCACAGTTGCATTTTTTATCATTTTCATAGGTAGACACTATTATGCTAGGTGTTAGTATGCTAACATGAGCAAACTAGCATTTTTAAAAATGTTCATGAATATGAACTTGAGCAGAAAGCGCTATCGTGCAAGGTGTTAGCATGCTAAGCTAGCATTGTTAGCATTTTTTGTTATTCAAACCCTTCCATGGTATGTTTTCATGGCCACAAAACAAAGGTCAGAGCACTTGTTCAGAATATTTTACCATACCCGGTACTTTCGGCTATCATGCTAAAGTTAGCATACTAGCATTTTTTTGCTGTTTTTATGGTTAGAGACATATATAAACACCACTATCATGGTACATGTTAGCATGGTAACAGCTTATTAGCATTGCTAGCATGATAACATTAGCACGGTTGCATTTTTTTAATCATTTTCATAGGTAGACACTATTATGCTAGGTGTTAGTATGCTAACATGAGCAAACTAGCATTTTTTTAAATTTTCATGAATATGAACTTGAGCAGAAAAGCTATCATGTAAGGTGTTAGCATGCTAAGCTAGCATTGTTAGCATTCTTTGTTATTCAAACCCTTCCATGGTATGTTTTCATGGCCACAAAACAAAGGTCAGAGCACTTGTTCAGAATATTTTACCATACCTGGTACTTTCGGCTATCATGCTAATGTTAGCATACCAGCATTTTTTAGCTGTTTTTATGGTTAGAGACATATATAAACACCACTATCATGCTATGTGTTAGCATGCTAACAGCTTATTAGCATTGCTAGCATGATAACATTAGCACAGTTGCATTTTTTATCATTTTCATAGGTAGACACTATTATGCTAGGTGTTAGTATGCTAACATGAGCAAACTAGCATTTTAAAAAATTTTCATGAATATGAACTTGAGCAGAAAAGCTATCATGTAAGGTGTTAGCATGCTAAGCTAGCATTGTTAGCATTCTTTGTTATTCAAACCCTGCCATGGTATGTTTTCATGGCAACAAAACAAAGGTTGTTCAGAATATTTTACCTTCCCGGTACTTTCGGCTGTCATGCTAATGTTAGCATACCAGCATTTTTTTAGCTGTTTTTCTGGTTAGAGACATATATAAAACACCACTATCATGCTATGTGTTAGCATGCTAACAGCTTATTAGCGTTGCTAGCATGATAACATTAGCATAGTTGCATTATTTATCATTTTCATAGGTAGACACTATTATGCTAGGTGTTAGTATGCTAACATGAGCAAACTAGCATTTTTTTTAATTTTCATGAATATGAACTTGAGCAGAAACTTAGCGCTATCGTGCAAGGTGTTAGCATGCTAAGCTAGCATTGTTAGCATTTTTTGTTATTCAAACCCTGCCATGGTATGTTTTCATGGCAACAAAACAAAGGTTGTTCAGAATATTTTACCTTCCCGGTACTTTCGGCTATCATGCTAATGTTAGCATACCAGCATTTTTTTTAGCTGTTTTTCTGGTTAGAGACATATATAAAACACCACTATCATGCTACGTGTTAGCATGCTAACAGCTTATTAGCGTTGCTAGCATGATAATATTAGCACAGTTGCATTTTTTATCATTTTCATAGGTAGACACTATTATGCTAGGTGTTAGTATGCTAACATGAGCAAACTAGCATTTTTTTTAATTTCCATGAATATGAACTTGAGCAGAAACTTAGCGCTATCGTGCAAGGTGTTAGCATGCTAAGCTAGCATTGTTAGCATTTTTTGTTATTCAAACCCTGCCATGGTATGTTTTCATGGCAACAAAACAAAGGTTGTTCAGAATATTTTACCTTCCCGGTACTTTCGGCTATCATGCTAATGTTAGCATACCAGCATTTTTTTAGCTGTTTTTCTGGTTAGAGACATATATAAAACACCACTATCATGCTACGTGTTAGCATGCTAACAGCTTATTAGCGTTGCTAGCATGATAACATTAGCACAGTTGCATTTTTTTATCATTTTCATAGGTAGACACTATTATGCTAGGTGTTAGTATGCTAACATGAGCAAACTAGCATTTTGTTTAATTTTCATGAATATGAACTTGAGCAGAAACTTAGCGCTATCGTGCAAGGTGTTAGCATGCTAAGCTAGCATTGTTAGCATTTTTTGTTATTCAAACCCTGCCATGGTATGTTTTCATGGCAACAAAACAAAGGTTGTTCAGAATATTTTACCTTCCCGGTACTTTCGGCTATCATGCTAATGTTAGCATACCAGCATTTTTTTAGCTTTTTTTTGGTTAGAGACATATATAAAACACCACTATCATGCTACGTGTTAGCATGCTAACAGCTTATTAGCGTTGCTAGCATGATAACATTAGCACAGTTGCATTATTTATCATTTTCATAGGTAGACACTATTATGCTAGGTGTTAGTATGCTAACATGAGCAAACTAGCATTTTTTTTAATTTTCATGAATATGAACTTGAGCAGAAACTTAGCGCTATCGTGCAAGGTGTTAGCATGCTAAGCTAGCATTGTTAGCATTTTTTGTTATTCAAACCCTGCCATGGTATGTTTTCATGGCAACAAAACAAAGGTTGTTCAGAATATTTTACCTTCCCGGTACTTTCGGCTATCATGCTAATGTTAGCATACCAGCATTTTTTTTAGCTGTTTTTCTGGTTAGAGACATATATAAAACACCACTATCATGCTACGTGTTAGCATGCTAACAGCTTATTAGCGTTGCTAGCATGATAACATTAGCACAGTTGCATTATTTATCATTTTCATAGGTAGACACTATTATGCTAGGTGTTAGTATGCTAACATGAGCAAACTAGCATTTTTTTTAATTTTCATGAATATGAACTTGAGCAGAAACTTAGCACTATCGTGCAAGGTGTTAGCATGCTAAGCTAGCATTGTTAGCATTTTTTGTTATTCAAACCCTGCCATGGTATGTTTTCATGGCAACAAAACAAAGGTTGTTCAGAATATTTTACCTTCCCGGTACTTTCGGCTATCATGCTAATGTTAGCATACCAGCATTTTTTTTAGCTGTTTTTCTGGTTAGAGACATATATGCCCAATATAAACATTCAGAATAAAAATAAAAAGAAGTGGCATTGCATAATCTGAGTCATGTAGCAGAATATTTGTTGCACAGGCTTTTAAAATATCTATATTAGCTAAGTACACATGTAGAAATGTTTTCTCTTAACTGCCTGCTTTCATCTGTCTTATATCTTGAATCCTTGACTTAGCACCCTCCCAGCCATCCAGACCTTCCCTGATGAATCCGTCCATTGTTGCGATAATGACCCCACTGAGATTTGTGGCACTCGCCCCCACTCTCTCTGTCAAGCAGTCAGCAGCTGCTACAGCCACAGCGTCTACAGCGTTTGCACACAGGAAGCGTCGTGTACCTCCCCTGGTTGTCCTGCGTGTCAGCGTTGGCACCTCGGCCCAGGAGGAAGGCGCACAGCTCCGCTCGGCTCATCTGGGCTGCGAGAATTAGCGCGGTGGCGCCATCCTTGAAGGAGGCGGAGGGGGTACACATGCAAATATTGTTGAGGTGACAATGCAACCCTGAGGTAGGACTCACACATTAGAACCTACCCCATCCTGGATGTCCAGGTCGGCTTTAAAGTCCCACAGGATCTCCGTACAGGACAAACAGCCACTGACCGCTAGACAAAACAGTGATTACTGATGCTTACATGGAACAGTCTGGGGATTTAGTATACAGTATACTGACCCCTGACCCCAGTATATTGTCATGTATTGTTCCGTGAAATGGCCTTGCTGTCTCTGCATTTTCAATGAGCGTGTCTGCTAAATGTCCCGCCATGGGGCCAAGAAAGTTGTGAGCGGCAGCAATTTGATGCAAAAGGTGAGAAACATTGTTGTTCATAATTCATAAGGAAAACACGCTAAGCTTTTCTTATAGTCACTCACATACACCCGACCTAGAGATATGGAAAAACAAGCGCCGGTGGCAGTGACGTATGCTATATTTACCTCCGGATGCCGTGAACATGTTAACTGAAAAATGTGTTAACCAAGTCGGATGTTAACCGAGGTAACGGTGTATATATCTTTATGTCTTCCAGGCCTCGTCTTCCATTCTACTGGGGTAAATATGCTCGCTAATGAAGGTACCTGCATGATGGAGAGGTGTCCTCCCAATGGTGTCAGTGAAGTCTACTTCCAGTCTCTCCTGTCATGGATATGACGGAACAAACGTCTCCCAGTCCGCTCATACGAGAATGACTCAGCTTTGTTTACCTGTAGAAGTCTCTTTAAACACTCGCTTTGTCCGTTTTTGGCTGCGAGGTGAAGGGCACTGGAACCTGGTGGTTTGACCCATGAGACCGAGATTCAACTTTAGCATTATCGTATTTTAGCATCAAAATAACATACCGCCGCCGTCTGTGACATTGAGGTCCGCGCCGTGGGAGATGATGACCTCCAGAGAGTCCAGCCGCCCTCGAGATACAGACAGATGGAACCTAGCGGAAGGATGTGCACACTAAGTTGCATTAATTCACACACCGGTGTCCCGATGTTGGCCCGATAGCAGCATAAGAATGGGATATCAGTCGATATCAGCTGATATCGGTATCGGAAATGGAGCGTTGGACAATATTGGCATCTCGGTTTTTGGCAGAAAAGCCAATATGGGACATCCCTAACTAGCATTCATGGAGCAGGGTACCCACTTTGACTGGCGTTCACCCTTTAGTGTGCAGATGTTCAGGAGGAGGAGTGATCCCTGGATCGTGGACTTAAGATTGGCGGCCTTGGAAACCCAGAATGGTAAGTATAACTGACTTTGGTTATTCTTTTAAATCAGCTTCTTCCTGAGTGTAGGGAGGTCTTTATGCCCTGTTTGAGCCCCCAAAGTAAACAAATGTCTGTAAAAAGTTGTTTATATCAGATGTTTTGCGGCCTTGTCGCTATCATGGAATAGTGTTTAGATGACACAATGTAAACAAGACACATAGTTCTTGTTTGTTTTTTCCTTTGCGTACCGGCTGAATGGCATCCTATTTCAAAATGTGTTTCTAAGCATACTTTCAAGCTAAATGCGTCTTGTAAAGATGTTCCTTCATAGCAGTCATCAGTGAAATGATCACTGCAAACAACAGAACTGAAGGTTCTCCTTCAGAACAATACTCATCTAAGGAACTTGCTTCCTAAAGTTTCCTCTTTTGGAAAAGAAAACAAACTTCCAGTATGACTGAGATACTGTGAACATCCAGCAGCAACACAACATTTTGGCATGACTACCATTTGGAGTCCACCATCTACCTCCACCAGTGTTTGTTTACTCTGCTTGAGCTGAAAAAGGTGTAAAAATAGAATGTAGAAGACAGTTACAAAGTATATATGTTATTGTTAAGTCATATTAATATTACATATATTTGCTTCCAATTGACACTTACGCCGACTTGCCCTCAGCATCCAGCTTGGTGGGGCAGAGGCCTTTTTTGAGGATGAGGGCAGATACTTTGTCGGCCTCGTTCTGTTCCACAGCCTGGAGGAGCCTCTCGTCACTCTTGCTCCAGTCCTGGCTCTGAAGGGATCCCACCAAAAGAGCACAGGTATCACACACACACACACACACACAAATACACAACATGCATGATATGATGCAACAAAGAGTACAGAGCAATGACTGCAATACCAGGACCACAGGAAGGACACTTACTAGGGGGGGGTAAAAGATGAGTTAAAAATGCATGTAGGAATAATACAAGGAACTGGGGGGAAGATTGGCAAGAGAATATGGTGATGCTTTGACAGCCTCGTAGAATAAAGTACATTGACGGCAATACAGTTGTAAATTGATGAAAAAATACGTTTAAAAATGTGCAAAAAAATTTTTACATTTATGAGAAAAAGTGTATTTACGAGAATAAAGTCATAAATTGATGAGAAAACAGTCATAAATGTATGAGACAACACTTTATTATGAAAATAGTCTGAAATTTTAGAGAGTTGATTTATGAGAATAAAGTCAATTTACAGGAATTGATGAAAAAATAAGTAAAAAAAATTACAAGAACAAAACTTGTACATCTATGTAATTTACAGGAATAAAGTTTATATATAATGAATAAATAAATGTACGAGAAAACATTTGTAATATGTCTTGAATAAAGTTGTCAATTTACGATTTTAAGTTGTCAATTTTTTTTTATTAAAAAAATAAAAAAAATTGACAACTTAAAATACAAAAAATACAAAAATACATTGTTCCAAATATACAAGAAAAACTCATACATTTCTGAAAAAAAAGTTTATATATAATGAATAAATGTACAAGAAAACATTTGTAATACATAACTTTATGTGAATAAACAAGAAAAATTGATGAAAAAATACATTGTTCTAAATATAAAAAAAAAACTCATAAATTTCTGAAAAAAAGTTGTGAATTTATGAGAATAAATTCATAAATTGATTAGAAAAATGTGTAAATTTACGAGACAACACTGTATTACACTTATTAATATTTTGAGAATAAAATTGTCAATTGATGAGAAAAAGAATCGAGTCATAAATGTATGAGAAAAAACTTAATATTACAAGAATAGTCTGAAATTTTACAGAATAAAGTTGTTTACGGGAATTTACGGGAATTGATGAAAAAAATAAGTACAAAAATGTACGTGTTTAAATGTGTAATATTACGAGAATAAAGCTGTAAAGAGACCGCTATGAAAAGAGGGGACTTATGTGACCTTTGGCCTAAATGTCTGGGTAAAATCATCAAGATGATAATTATGAGGGAATGATGAGGCTCGTAGGCATTCATGATATTTACACTTGGTCATGGTCCAGCAGAAAGTTATTGGTATTAGCTTACAAAATATATATACATATATACGTATATATCATGCATCTTTTTTCTCTCTCTCTTTGTGTGTGTGTGAATAATTAAATGCTACCTGAGCTGTGACGGCCATTGTGGATCTGCTATCCAGCAGTCTTGAGACCGGGCACACACTGATGTTACGATACGGAGTCCCATTCAAACACACTCCCCATCATCAACATAAATATCTACTAAACGCATAACCATTTAACCATTCAACATTTCAAAGTGGAAAGAAGTTACAAAGGCCACCAGGCCAGCAAGCAACGCTTACCTCATTCTTTTTAAACTTTGCCTTCAGACTCTTCATAGTGCCACTATCGTCAACTCAAATGTTTTAAATTGAATAAAGAAATAATGTTTATTGAAAATCTGGAGCTACCAATACAGGTGCCTAATGCTCCACCATCAGGCTTTCTCTCCACGCTCAGGTAGCAGCCACCACCTGTCTTCATGCTTGGTACCATAAGGCCCGCCCACATCACCAACAAACCAATCAGCAAAGCGCCTGAAGCCGGTTTGGCATTTGATTGGTGGCGATTTTGACAGGAACTACAGTGCAACGTACACTAGCTTAAAACTGTTGTTCGAAGAGCCGCCGAGGTTTTTAAACATTGGGACTAAATGAGGAGACTTCACATTCCCATTTCTCCGCTTTTCTCCCCAATTTACTCTGTCAAAATAGTATAGCCAAGTCAATTCCTGGTTTTTGTATTTCAGGTAATGACAACCAATGGCAACACTGAAAGAGCTAAACCCGGAAGTAAACACCGATGGGGAAAAGGTGCGTTTTAGCTCTTTGAAGGTACAGAGAATATAATTCGTTTCACGTTTAAAAAAAAGTGTTTATTGAGACTAAGTCTGTAGTCTTTGTAATGAAAAAATGTAGTGGCGTCGCCTCGGTTGACTTTACACTGAGAGTATACATGCAATACACAATACCTACCAGAGGAGGGCAGTAAATGCAAGTGAGACAAATCCAGACAAATACAAATAAATGTTGGGGGGTAGGAGAGGCAGGGAGGGAGAAAGAAAACAACAAAACATCCCAAACAAATTTATGCCTTCATTATGAAGGAGCTTTATTCATTCTGAAATATTCCGGGGTGCCTTGTTGACTCTGTGTGATGCAATTAAAATGTTGGCGCCTTGCTGCAGACTGTTTACATTGTATGAAAGCCTCATTGTTATACCTGCTGTTCTGATTGCTTCTCACTGTATGAGATCATGAGCTTCCATTCTGCAATTTAGCTTTCTCCATGTGTTCTCTTGCATCATTATTTTCCACCTCTTGCTTGGGAGAGGTTTAACGGGGGTCAAACATACAGAAATGGAGATCTGATGGAAATCTTAGTCTCAGAGCGACATGAACTAGACAACCGATTGTCTTTATTAATGCCATGTTTTTGTTGATAATTCATTTCCACTAGCAGAGATGTGAAGAATACCGGAGGTGCCACCGTAGCCCAGCCTGCCCCCCCCCCCCAGCGGCATCACATTTCTATCCAAATGGTTTGGCTCCCGGCAGGGAAAGCTTCAACACACACGGAGAGCAAGAGGAGGAAGATGGGAGATGTCGTGATGTTGATGGCTATCTTGCATGGTGGAGGTATGTGTGTAGGGGAACGGGGGGGGGGGGGGATTCCAGTAGAATGACCTCACCCTCTTTCCCGCCTGTGGGAGAAAGCGAGCTCATGAGAGTGGTAGAGAAAGGGAACATTTCAGGGGCCTTAATGGCTGTAGCACGCCATCCTGTGTGTCCTGGTGAAGCTGGGAGAGGAGAGAGGAGAGGAGGCCACCCATTCCCAGTTTTGTTAGCGTCAGCGTTGATGATACAGAAAATTATCTACAATGGAGCTTTAGAACATCATAGGCTGACCATGGCTCCAAAAAGGAGAAAAAACTGAGTAGATCTCAGAGTAGCTCCAGCGTTTTTGTTCTTTAGCCATGATTGATGGGAGTGTTTCCAGGAGGCTATTGGGAACATTGGTCCAAGTGGTGAAGATGGTTCACTAAGGGCATCAACTGTCTGGAATCATTTTTAGAAACCTCCCTTGCCATCCATCCCCAAATGTTCTCTATGGGATGTCAATCAGGGGAAGATGCGGCATGGTCCAAAGGAGGGATGTTCTTCTCCCTGGAGAAGTCAAGCCAGCATCGGGAACTGCAGCGTTGTCCTGTTGAAGAACCCACCTGTTACCATAACAACCAGGTCCCTCGATCATGATAGCAACATCCGCATGTCACCACCGTTTGACGACCCCGCACCACGTGAAACTCCGGTGTTCCAATGATGGACCCCCTCCACTGTGTTGGGTAGAAAACATCTCAAGGGCCCAAAGTGCTTCCTAACTATGAACTCCGCTCCTCTGTGATGTCACAAAGGAACAATTTTGCAACGCCCCCTGAAAGCGAGCGTTCAGAGCCATCCCAAACTTCTTTCAGGGTTCACTTCCAAATGTGCAAACCTCTTTTTGTGAACCTTTGGCGTGGTTTAACACCAGAATACAACATTCTAACTACATTTATAGGTCAGAAAGGTGATCAGGTCTGTATCATATTTGCATGCATGCATCAGTTAGTTGGAGATGACTTAATTACATATTGATAAGGTATGAATGTAAGTGTGAATGTTTGCCTTGCAATCTGTGCCTTGCCAAAGAGTAGATGATTCGGACAGATCTTTCAAGGCACACAGAATATTATATATAAATATGGAACCTACCAAAAGAAAGATTTGACTCCCATCTTTAACCAGGAAAAAAAGTTTGTTTCTACCTTTTCCCGTTCTTTAGTAATCATTATTAGAACATGGGTACGTTTCAGGAAAATATCAGTTCCCGACCAAGAAAAGCAGCTTTTTGTGAAAAGCATAACTTTCACTCTGACACAAATAAATATCAAATATCGAAATCTCTAACTCTCCAAATAACTATTTGTTTACAAATTAACAGCATGAACTATTTACAATTTTCACATTTAAAATTGCCCTATAATGTGGAACCTTCAGTACCCGATACTCTGCTCCGCTCAGCTCTGTATGAATACGTTGGGATAGGGTGTGTATGATCATAAAAACGTATGATACATTTTTGCTAAACAGTTTTTCTGTTTTTTATGTCGTCTTTGTCTTATTTTTTCAGATTATATCTACTATTTATATTTACTATATTGGGTAATAGAAGTGTATAAGTGACTATAGGGGTGTTATTTCATGTCTCGAGGGCTCTAATGATGTCAAAAATTGTATTTAGAATGGGTAAACACATTTTCTATATCTTATTTGGGGTAATAGGAGTATAAAGGTAACTATAGGGGTGTTATTTCATGTCTCGAGGGCTCTAATGATGTCAAAAATTGTATTTAGAATGGGTAAACACATTTTCTATATCTTATTTGGGGTAATAGGAGTATAAAGGTAACTATAGGGGTGTTATTTCATGTCTAAAGAGCTCTAATCATGTCAAAATGGTATATAGAAGGTAGTAAACATTTTAAGACATTTTGTATGTCTTATTTTCTATGGTTATATCTACTATGTCGGCTAATCAAAGTGGAAAGGTAATTGTAGGGGTGTTATTTCCCATCTAGAGGACTCTTATGTTAAAAAGCATATTGAGAAGGGGGTTAACAGGCTTTCTATGTCTTATATGTCTTATTTTGTCTACTATATTGGGTAATAGGAGTGGTTAGCATGTAGGTCACACCTAGCTTGGGCATCTCTGTGTGGGGTTTGCATGTTCTCCATGCATACTCCGGTTTCCTCCCACATTCCAAAAACATGCTAGGTTAATTAGCCACTCCAAATTGTCCATAGGTATGAATGTGAGTGTGAATGGTTGTTTGTCTATATGTGCCCTGTGATTGGCTGGCCACCAGTCCCATTGCTATGACTTTTGTTTTCTATAATGATTATCCATCCTAAACTGACTGGTGAGTTACAGCTGGCTGCACCCTGGACCAGGGCTTAGCACCAAAACCTTATGAAAACCTCTGAAAGGTCCCCGTCCCCTCCTAAACGCACTCTTGCAGCCCCCCGTTGAAATGGCTGTAGATTTTTAAAAACATGCAGAAATGAGAAAAAAATGCTTTAATTTTACGAGAATAAAGTCAAAATATTAGTATTAATTTCTAAGGAGAAAATAAATCAATTTCGTCTCATTTGATGGTGCTGATGCTCCAAACAGCCACACAGCCAAATATTATTATGATTATATTCAATACCTCCTACACTCCCTTCTCTGAGTGATATTTGATAATTGAGTGAATGAACGCTCCAGTGCTTTGTGGAAGATAATAGGACATTCCTCCTGGAGTGAAGCCCCTCCCCTTCCAACGCGGTGTGACTTTCTCTCCTTCCGCCAGCTGCTCCACGCACTCCTACTCCTCACTCGGACCTTTACCTTCACCTCCTCCTTCTCCTCTCTGAGGATCCCCGCTGGATTTCTCCCACACCCTCGTTGCCGCTTGAAAAGAAGAACCCCCCGGCAGGATAAAAGGCTCGGAAGCTGGTGGAAGACATTTATTTGTTCAGGGGCCGACATGAGGGGAGGCGGAATAAAGCCTGCAAAGTGTGCGAGAGGCTGAGGAGGCTGGCGCCGCCGACGCTGCTGGTGAGTCGATGTGCGCTTCCTTGCTTATTTGCATCTTTTTCACGGCTTTTATCCTCAACGAGCTGAAACCTGTTGGCTTTGGACAAGTTTAGTACAGATGGCACGTCATGCAGCCGGGATTGCTATGATTTGTTGTCTGGATTCGCCATGCTCATTTTGTCAAAGTGCAGCCTTGGGGCAAAGTTCACATAGCAAAACAAAAGGAAGGCTGCTGCTTTACCTCAAGTGTCCGTTTCATTTCATTTGCCGATATCGTCCAACCATGTCCGATACCAATATCAGCCGATACCGATATGTGTAACACATATAGCAGGGGTCTCAAACTCGATTTACTTGGGGGGCCACTGGAGCTCGGGTCTGGGTGAGACTGGGCCGCATCAGGTTTTACAAAAAAAAAACAAAAATCAACGCATTTATTAAAAACAAAAAAAAAATTAAAAACTTCCAATTTTCTACAAGAAAAGCTCTGATAAAACATTCCACTGTTCTCAAATATCTTACTTTTTATTTTTATACACAAAATAAGATGAAAAATAAATAAACAAATCAAGAATAAAGAAAATCAATCAATCAGTAATAAATAAATAAATATAATAATAATAATAAAAACTTGCGAAACCACATATAGTTGGTGGGTAGACAAATGATTTTTTTCATATTAAAATGAACAAAGCATTATTAGAGCCCTGTAGACATGACAAAACACGACTATAGTCACATTTATACTCTTTTTATTTACAACATATTGCGCAACTGCAGGGTCTTGAGACACATGCTAACTCGCAAACTAGAGAGCTAGCGACCTAAACGGTAGCCTTCAAGTTATTTCCTTTCAACTTAAATAGCCAAAAACTTACCACTTCCACACACATAGGGAGGATAACTATTAACAGTTATTTAACCTTTAACATGAACATTAATCAAATGTAATAATTTTTTCTGGGTACATGATACCATACAACATCCATATCAAACTTGTGCGGGCCGCACTAACATTAAACTTTCATATCAAGGCGGGGGCCTCAAAGTAGTGTCCTGCGGGCCACATTTGGCCCGCGGGCCGCGTGTTTGAGACCCCTGACGTATAGTATGTGTTGTATACAGCATTGTTTATACACTGGTTTTCATGATTGGGGAAAAAAAAACCATACAGATATCTCGAGTAAAAACACAATCAACACACAATACTCCACCAAAAAACAAACAAAAACAATCACAACAACAATAATAATAATAATAATAATAATAATTAATAATAATAATAATTAACAACTCCAACCACAATGATAAAAAGCATTATACCAACAGCAACAAGCAACAATAAGTACAGTCTTGCAGTCTTTATCATTGCTACTACCAGCTGCAAAGGTAACCACGGCCATCACTACCACTACTGGACTCGTACACATACCAGTCACCACGGTCTCAATGCTAGTGCGACCCGCGCAAGTTTGATATGGATGCTGTATGGTATCATGTACCCAGAAAAAATTATTACGTTTGATTCATGTTCATGTTAAAGGTTAAATAACTGTTAATAGTTATCCTCCCTATCCGTGTGGAAGTGGTAAGTTTTTGGCTATTTAAGTTGAAAGGAAATAACTTGAAGGCTACCGTTTAGGTCGCTAGCTCTCTAGTTTGCGAGTTAGCATGTGTCTCAAGACCCTGCAGTTGCGCAATATGTTGTAAATAAAAAGAGTATAAATGTGACTATAGTTGTGTTTTGTCATGTCTACAGGGCTCTAATAATGCTTTGGTAATTTTAATCTGAAAAAAATCATTTGTCTATCCACCAACTATATGTGGTTTCTTAACTTTTTATTATTATTATTATATTTATTTATTACTGTGATTGATTTTCTTTATTCTTTGATTTGTTGATTTATTTTTCATCTTATTTTGTGTAGAAAAATCTTTTATCAGAGCTTTAGTTATATTTAAGTTTATTCATTTTTCTGTTTTTAATAAATATGTTTTTTTTTTTTTGGAAAACCTGATGCGGCCCAGTCTCGCCCAGACCCTAGCTCCAGTGGCCCCCAAGTAAATTGAGTTTGAGACCCCTGGTCTACAGTATATCATATTTCTAAATAATCACACGAACTACACAGAGTCTTAGGGTGTATTTTGAAATGACCCCCTTCTACCAAGTACTACCCCTCACGCATGCCTGTGCCGTGTTTCTAGTCCAAGGACAAACAGTCACTTGGAGGACAATTGCTCCTAAGTTGGGCTTTGTCACCAGACGAGACGATACACGAGATTTCCACATGATGAATGAACAAAATGGATAACGATATATTGCAATATTGCAACACTTTTCCACATTTTGTGTGTATGCTTGCGTCCCCGCCTCCACCCACCCAGAAAAAAGGGCTTACTCCGTTCATGCCGTTGTTCCACGGAACAAACGTGCCAAGGTGCTGCCTGGCTGGAGGCGGGAAGAGGAAAACTGACATGTCAATATATTGATTGTCCACTTCATTTTCATTGATTGTGTGATCCATTCATTCCTTTATGACACTAAACACATCACACATTATTCCTCACAGTCAACAATCCAACAATGAAAAATTAATTTCATGGGATTTTGGAATTGACATAGGATGCACGACTCCAGCAACCTGTTTCTTTCTTCACGAAAACTGGATAGCACCAACGTACCCAGGACGTGGAAACAAACTGCTGAATGGATGGCAGGGAAACAACTGAGCGTACTCCTAGAGGCAGCCAATCAGCAGCAGGGGTGCCCAGTTGTCCCGCCTCCAGCCGGAGGTGGCTTTGGTTAATTGATTGTTCTGAAATGAATAATAATAATAACAATGCCTTGTACTTCTAATCCCGGTTCCAGGGTTTTATAACCTAGGGGGTTTCAAAGTGTTCGTCTAATGCAGGGGTGCCCAAACTTTTTCCAGTGAGGGCCACATGACTTTTCCCTCCTCTGAAGCGGGGCCAGGGGCAGGGTAGTTTGTTTGTTTGTTTATGTTCTATGACTGCGGCAAAGTGTGTTTGTAGTAACATTGCTCACAATAGGTTACCATTTCCAGTTCTATAACAGAAAAATGTACGTGCTTTATTGTTCAAGGGGCCGGGAAAAATGTGGCAGTGGGCCGTGTCCGGCCCCTGGGCCTTAGTTTGGGGACCACTGGTCTAATGAGTAAGTAGGAAGAAACCGCCACAAAATAATCTCCCAAAAAATCTGTTTTTAGGAAATGTGTGAGGCCCCAACTGAGTGTCATAACCCAGGTTTTAGTGTCCGTCCTGTGAGTGGGCACGGCAGAAAACGCCACTAAATATGCTCCAGAAAATCATATTTTCAGGAAATAGATGAATCCCCAACTGAGTGTCATAAACCAGGGGGTTTTAGTGTCTAGCCAGTGAACTGGTCAGCAGAAACCACCAACAATATTCTCCAGAAAATCAGTGTCCGTCCAGTGTCCAATCAAAGTGTCCGTCCAATGAGGGGTTAGGCAGAAACTGCCACAAAATACGCTCCAGAAAATCACATTTTCAGGAAATAGATGAAGCCACAACTGAGTGTCATAATCCAGGGGGTTTTAGTGTCTAGCCAGGGAACTGGTCAGCAGAAACCACCAACGATATTCTCCAGATAATCAGTTTTTCAAGAAAGGTAAGGCCCCAACTGAGTGTCATGTTTCAAAGTGTCCGTCCAATGAGGGGGTAGGCAGAAACTGCCACAAAATACGCTCCAGAAAATCACATTTTCAGGAAATAGGTGAGGCCCCAGTTGATATTCTCTGAGGGGAGCGCTCACCGTGCCACACTCCTGAAATAACCTACCTGTCCTTGTCTTGCCCTTCCAGTCTCTTCTACCGCACGGAAGCAGAGGCGCGATGGCAAAGTGGCTCAAAGACTACCTGAGTTTTGGCAGCAGGAAGGTGCCCCCGCAACCTCCCACGCCGGACTACACAGAAAGCGAGATCCTGAAAGCCTACCGCCTCCAGAGGGAACTTGACTTTGAGGATCCGTATGAGGACGCAGAAAACCGATCCAGGGCCGAATCCGGGACGTCGGAACCTGCTACCCCGGTGTACGGCTCGCCCATGAAGTCCTCCAGCCCAGACGTGAAATCTCCCAAACACAGACTCATCAAAGTGGACTCACAGGACCTGGGGCGAACTAAGATCCTGCTGAGCGCCATCTCTTTAGATGATCAGCAAGAACCTGTAAGAACCTCAGCATGTCTCTCTCAGCGGGAGGTGACAAATGGAGAGCGGATGGAGGGAAAGGGTGGAAGCACTTTCCCAACACTCTCTTGTCTCATTTACCGTCACCGTGACAGCTTTATTGATCCCGCTACGCCAGCCAATGTGTGGCGCAAATACGTTTGCATACATTTTGGAACATCTACCGTGGAAGGATGAGATAAGGATGGATGGGCAGGACCAGTCTGTCAAATTAGAGGCGGTGACGATCCCTTGGGTTTAAACCTCCTGTCAATAAAAAAATAGTCGGGGCGCCACAAGATTTTGCGAGATTAAAATGTGACAAGATTCTGACTTTAGGTGCAGTGGTTGCGTCATAGCTGAGACAAAGATACATAGTCCAGGCACATAGTCCAGCATTGTGCCAAAGCCTGTGTGTGGATGTGGATGTGGATGACCATATGGTTAGCTTTGTAGCCATTACTGAGCCAGTGAAGCCACCGTTTCCCTCCTGAATTACGACTCCAAATGAATACATTAGTTCCATTTGGGCATCCAAATACAGAGGACGCTCTTATGTCTTTTTATGTCGATTATGTCTAAGACAGGAAGACATTTTTATTATCGCTAAATATAACATCTGCAACAGCAATGTTTTGTTGTTGTTTGCAAACAAGTGTGACAATATTAGCGCAGCAAGCATCCGAGTGGGGATGTGCTGCTTTGTCTGCACTCTGCCAGCATTCATCAGCAACAATGCCTTTTTCTTCAGCTTCTCGTCTTCACTACTGATACCCGGTGGTCTTCTATGCTGAAATGTCTTCTGTCCTTTTTTATTAGACGGTGCCGTCCGCTCCCCTGGCAGGGGACACCGATTATTCAGACCCTTTTGATGCCCGGTTGGACCATCGACCAGAGCCGGATGTGAGACCGGTTCCCTCTGAGAACAATGGCTACATGGAACCTTATGAGGCCCAAAGAGTCATAACGGGTTAGTGAAACAATGAAGTACTTATTATGCTTTTCATGTTACACAATGGGAAGGGTTTCGAGTTTTATCCTGTAATTTCATCCTATTATTTGTCAAAAAAATAACAAACGCACATTAATCGGTCGGTGACAATGATTGACATGGCATGCCGCTATAGGACGGTCTTGGAACTTTTGGTGTTAGCATGCTAATTGCTAACATGTTAACGTTTTTGCTAATTTACCCGTTTCTAAATGCAAATACACACATGGCATGGTGTAGGAACACTATAGGACAGTCTTGGAACTTTTGGTGTTAGCATGCTAATTGCTAACATGTTAACGTTTTTGCTAATTTACCCGTTTCTAAATGCAAATACACACACGGCATGGTGTAGGAACACTATAGGACAGCCTTGGAACTTTTGGTGTTAGCATGCTAGCATTTTTGGTAATTGACTCATTTCTAAATGCAAATACACACATGGCATGGTGTAGGAACACTATAGGACAGTCTTGGAACTTTTGGTGTTAGCATGCTAATTGCTAACATGTTAACGTTTTTGCTAATTTACCCGTTTCTAAATGCAAATACACACATGGCATGGTGTAGGAACACTATAGGACAGTCTTGGAACTTTTGGTGTTAGCATGCTAATTGCTAACATGTTAACGTTTTTGCTAATTTACCCGTTTCTAAATGCAAATACACACATGGCATGGTGTAGGAACACTATAGGACAGTCTTGGAACTTTTGGTGTTAGCATGCTAATTGCTAACATGTTAACGTTTTTGCTAATTTACCCATTTCTAAATGCAAATACACACACGGCATGGTGTAGGAACACTATAGGACGGCCTTGGAACTTTTGGTGTTAGCATGCTAGCATTTTTGGTAATTGACTCATTTCTAAATGCAAATACACACATGGCATGGTGTAGGAACACTATAGGACAGTCTTGGAACTTTTGGTGTTAGCATGCTAATTGCTAACATGTTAACATTTTTGCTAATTTACCCGTTTCTAAATGCAAATACACACATGGCATGGTGTAGGAACACTATAGGACAGTCTTGGAACTTTTGGTGTTAGCATGCTAATTGCTAACATGTTAACGTTTTTGCTAATTTACCCGTTTCTAAATGCAAATACACACATGGCATGGTGTAGGAACACTATAGGACAGTCTTGGAACTTTTGGTGTTAGCATGCTAATTGCTAACATGTTAACGTTTTTGCTAATTTAGCCGTTTCTAAATGCAAATACACACATGGCATGGTGTAGGAACACTATAGGACAGTCTTGGAACTTTTGGTGTTAGCATGCTAATTGCTAACATGTTAACGTTTTTGCTAATTTACCCGTTTCTAAATGCAAATACACACATGGCATGGTGTAGGAACACTATAGGACAGCCTTGGAACTTTTGGTGTTAGCATGCTAGCATTTTTGGTAATTGACTAATTTCTAAATGCAAATACACACATGGCATTATGTAGGAACACTGTAGGACAGCCTTGAACATTTGGTGCTAGCATGCTAATTGTTTGCATGTACAACATTTTAGCTAATTTACTAATTTCTAAATGCAATGCAATGATGTACAAACATAATAGGACAGCCTTTGAACTTTTGTTGGAAGCATGCCATTTGTTAGCATGCTAGCATTTTTTACCTAATTTACTAATTTCTAAATACACAAATAGTACACACAGCATGGCGTAGGGACACTATAGGACAGCCTTGGAACTTTTGGTGCTAGCATGCTAATTGTTTGCATGTTCACATTTTAGCTAATTTACTAATTTCTAAACGCAATGCAATGATGTATGAACATGATAGGACAGCCTTTGAACTTTTGGTGTAAGCATGCCATTTGTTAGCATGCTAGCATTTTTTACCTAATTTACTAATTTCTAAATACACAAATACACACGGCATGGCGTAGGGACACTATAGGACAGCCTTGGAACTTTTGGTGTTAGCATGCTAGCATTTTAGGTAATTAACTTATTTCTAAATGCAAATACACACATGGCATTATGTAGGAACACTATAGGACAGCCTTGGAACATTTGGTGCTAGCATGCTAACATTTTACCTAACTTACTAATTTCTAAATACACAAATACACCCGGCATGGCGTAGGGACACTATAGGACAGCCTTGGAACGTATGGTGTTAGCATGCTAATTCTTAGCATTTGAGCCTTGTATCTAATTTAGTCATTTCTAATAGCATGTTAGCTTTGTATCTAATTTATTTGAGTCATTTCTAAATGCATATACACACATGGCATGGTGTAGTGACACTGCAGAACTGCCTTGAAACATTTTGTGCTAGCGTGCTAATCGTGAGTATATTTGCATTTTAGCTAATTTACTCATTTCTAAATGCAAATACAAACATGGCATGGTGTAGGGACAATGTAGGATAGCCTTCGAACTTTTGGTGTTAGCATGCTATTTGTTAGCCTGCTTGCATTTGACCTAATTTACTAATTTTTAAATGCAAATACACACGGCATGGTGTAGGAACACTATAGGAAAGCCTTAAAACTTGGTGTTAGCATGCTAATTGTTAGTATGTTAGCCTTCTATGTAATTTAGTCATTTCGAAATGCGCATACACACATGGCATGGTCTAGTGACAGTATAGAACTGCCTTGGAACGTTTGCTGCTAGCGTGCTGATTGTTAGCATGTTTGCATTTTAGCTCATTTACTCATTTCTAAATGCAAATACAAACATGGCATGGTGTAGGGACAATATTGGATAGCCTTCGAACTTTTGGTGTTAGCACGCTATTTGTTAGCATGCTTGCATTTGACCTAATTTACTAATTTTTAAATGCAAATACACACGGCATGGTGTAGGAACACTATAGGAAAGCCTTAAAACTTGGTGTTAGCATGCTAATTGTTAGTATGTTAGCCTTCTATGTAATTTAGTCATTTCGAAATGCGCATACACACATGGCATGGTCTAGTGACAGTATAGAACTGCCTTGGAACGTTTGCTGCTAGCGTGCTGATTGTTAGCATGTTTGCATTTTAGCTCATTTACTCATTTCTAAATGCAAATACAAACATGGCATGGTGTAGGGACAATGTAGGATAGCCTTCGAACTTTTGGTGTTAGCATGCTATTTGTTAGCCTGCTTGCATTTGACCTAATTTACTAATTTTTAAATGCAAATACACACGGCATGGTGTAGGAACACTATAGGAAAGCCTTAAAACTTGGTGTTAGCATGCTAATTGTTAGTATGTTAGCCTTCTATGTAATTTAGTCATTTCGAAATGCGCATACACACATGGCATGGTCTAGTGACAGTATACGTTTGGGAACGTTTGGTGCTAGCGTGCTGATTGTTAGCATGTTTGCATTTTAGCTCATTTACTCATTTCTAAATGCAAATACAAACATAGCATGGTATAGGAACACTATAGAACTGCCTTGGAACTTTTTATGTTTGCATGCTAATTTTTAGCCTTTTAGCTTATTTACTAATTTCTAAATGCAAATACAAAAATGTCCTGTTGCAGGGACACTATAGAACTGCCTTGGCACTTTCAGCACGTTGTGGTAGTTTGCTAGGTGGTAGCATGCTAACTGTTAGCATGGTAGAATTTTAACAAATTTTTAGTCTAAATGTAAATCCAGACATAACATGATGTAGGGACACTTCGGGGCTGCCTTGTCGTTATTTGGAAGGATGTACTGTACACAAAAACTCAACATTTCAGGAATGCAAGTAGTACGTAGACCGAGGAGTACCTCTAATTTCTTTTTGTCTGAGTTGTTGCCCCTGGGGTCTTCCTCCGCCAAGCCTCCCTCCCGCATCATCTCACTCGCATCTCCCGTTTTCCATTTGTTCCTCCTCCTGTAACATCTCTGTCTGCCTCTTCCTGCCTCAGCCATTTAGCGTAAAAGTCCTCTCCAACGCTACCATCATCCCTCCTCCTCCTTCCCTGATATCTGCCTTCATCTCGAGGGCTCTCCTCAGCCCCGAGGGGAGTCTGGCTGTCTGTGTAATCGCTCTTTTAGCAAATGATTGTCCTGCCCCTTCTGTGATGCCGCTAACGCTGCCTCATTGGCGGTCCAATGAGATGTTAATGTCGAGATTTAACAAATGCACGCTCCATTCCTGTGCCCTGTAATTGCAGATGGGTTGCAATCGCAGATCTCAAAGCGTTTTTTTTTTTCTTGTAGCAGCTGGATGGAGACACTGGGGAGTTTAGACAAGCATTGTCTCATTCCTTTTATGGCCTTAGAA
Source organism: Doryrhamphus excisus (assembly GCF_037039965.1). NCBI lineage: Eukaryota > Metazoa > Chordata > Actinopteri > Syngnathiformes > Syngnathidae > Doryrhamphus > Doryrhamphus excisus. The sequence goes on from NC_136360.1 coordinate 21,590,263, forward strand.
GTGGGCTTTATCGGTCTTTTTCACAGCTTTTGTACAGGAAGAACCCATGAGACCAGATACACTTAGATGTACATATAAAGCATCACGACTCATTTGTGAATTAATTTATACTATAACTGCTGTGTTTGTTCACAGTTTTAGTATTTCTAAGGTGCTTACATTTGGTCCATTTATAATGTCTCAAAGGCTAGCTCGTTTTTCTAACAAAGACAACAGTGTACTCCCATGTCATACCATGAGTAGTAATTGAGGAGTCTACTTCATTGACATTTTGAAATTATAGTTCGTCTTAATTAGAAATACACGGTATCTCATTACCGAGTTAGTGCACACCTGGAGGTAAGACGGATTGGATTGATTTAGTCCTAATGAAATATGACGTGGAGAACCAGAGTATAGGGGGGAGGAGCCACCTGCTGTGGCCCAGCAAGGTGCACTGTATTGGGACACACGCTTCAAGCAGCCGGTGTGCCGCTACGGAGGTCTCTTTTAAAACATGTTTCATGTGGCTGATAAGGTTTTATTGTGTACTCGGAGTACCCGGAGAAAAGCCGCGTACACACGGAGAACATGCAAACTCCACACAGAGATGGCCGATGGGAATCCAACCCAGGTCTTTTTATCTCCCGTCTGTGTGGCCTACATGCTTGGAGCTATTTTTATGAAATGTATCGGTATGATGTCATAATTTCTTTGTATTGGCCTGGCTGTGTTATGCACTCCTAATATTAATTGATTTTACCGAGACACAATTTTTACCTTGCCATAAAATGTCCACACTGATTCTAAAGTCCATATTTTTTCTCGTGTCTCAATACTTTTGCACATGTGTCTGCCTTGGAGCGTTCGATGAGGCTTTCAAAGCATCACAATTTTCTCTTCACTTTAGTTTCTGAGAGTGAAAATCTGCCCTCCAGTCCCTGGTATCATCCTGCAAGCATCTTTATGCCCCCCCCATCCTCTCACCTTCCTTGGAAGATCACTGTTTTCTCTCCCTCCCCACTGCGTGCTTGTGTTCCCCTCCATCATGTTTCCCATGGATATCTCATTTTATTCCCTACAAGCGTGTTTTTATGGCTCCGCCTTCATCTTCGCCATCTCCCGGCAGGCCCGCCGACACCTCGGGTCCCCCAGCGAGCGCAGGTAGAGCGGCATCCTGCGCTGCCGTGCTTCTGTCACCATGACTTAACATCAAACGCTGACAGATAGCGTGCGTACAACACTCACCCCCCCCTCCCACCACCCCCACCCCATCCCACCATCGTCTCCTCCTCCTGCTCTCACCCGCCTGTTATTGCCTTGCTCCTCGGTGCTCCCTCCATTTTCCTTTCCCTTCACAGCCTCATGGCCTTTCCCCAGGGCCTCCCTTTGGTCGCCATGGTGACTGCCGGGCAGCCCGATGGTGGTGTCTTATGGTGTGAAGGTTAAAGTTGCCCACTGCCTTTTCGGCATTTCGCCATTGACGACTTCTATTTCATCCTGCTGTCGCGTGAAAGCGCTTTTCTTTGCAAAGCTGCAGGCTGTGGACACAAAAGATGCCGACTCCTTCATTTTCCCTTTGGTGCCACCTGTTTAAACGGGCGCATTTTTGAGGTCATCAGATAAGCGTTGAGGCGGCTGGTGATGAGGTGCAGGAATCTGATTAACTTCCCTTGCTTGCGTCAATAATCCTTTTGTCCCACGGCCATCTTTGACTCCAAGAAATATTCCTCAGCGGGTCCCTGCTGAGAAAGTGATGAACATTTTCATGGGGATGGTGTTGAGAGCGGTGTTAGATTGCTGCAGGGGGGGGTAGTCGTGGGGATGAGTGGAAGGTTGGGGGGGGCGCCTTTTTATGCTGCTTGGCATTGGAGCCCAAAGCCTTGTTAAGCCCCCGATATGAGATTCTGAACCCTCCGCAAGCTGCTCAAATATCATTTGTCCTGCTTCTTTAATTCTAGTCCGCACTCAACAGGCGTTCTCGGTGCCAAAGTATTGCATTTTTTTTTTTTTTTACATGAGCATGTAATTTTATGATCTGAGGGTGCTTTGCGTCTGCTTTGACAGAGCTGCAGCGTGGCCCAGGGGCAGGCGTGGGAGGACGGGCACGGGGCGGGCTGCAGCTGTACGACACCCCTTACGAAGATGCACGAGGCCAGCGGCTGGGCTTTACGTTCGGGGAAACCCAGGAGGAGGGCAAGGAGAGCAGCAGGCTGCCGCAAGACGACGAAAGACCGGCAGACGAGTATGACCAACCCTGGGAATGGAAGAAGGACCACATCTCCAAAGCGTTTGCAGGTAGGATTGGTTCATTAAACCTGAGCCTTCTGACCCTCACACGGTGGAAAACACGGAAAAACACAATTTATGTGTACTTGCTATTCCATTTCATTGCACACAGAAAGGGGGAGGTGGGTCCAAGTAATTCACCTCCAAGTGATTCCTGCCTAAATGGGTTGCAAATCCACACAGAACCCCGCGGTCACGGGATATCGCCACACCTGCATACGCTTTCACTTCGCCAGAAAAACGTGTTTAGTCCTTTTGCCTTGCACTAATCAACAGGCTTCAAGGCAATCACACCCTGAGAGTTTCCTGCCTAAATGGGTTGCAAGGCAAATCAATACAGGCCAGCAAATTGCGACATTGCCAAAGGTGTGTGTGCTTTCACACAATGATTGTGTGTATGTCTGGTCATTACACCTTGAAGTAACCAGAAGGGGGCTCCAAGTGATTAGCGAGGTTCCTGCCTAAATGGGCTGCAGGGTATATCGACACGGAACCCAGCAAAATGGAATGTTCCTACACTGTGTGTGCTTTCGCAGAATGACAAACACAGTTTTTATGTGTGCAGAATATCTCAGCAAAGTGCAATACGTGTGTACGCTTTCACATACCGTCGCTACACCTTGATGTAATGGATGCATAAGGCATTTCACTCAAGTGATTCAGACCCAACTAGTTTCCTGCCTAAACGGGTTGCAGAGCAAATTGACTTCGGGTAGCATGATATTGTGCACACATGTATGTGTTATTGTTATGCCCTGAAGTAACCAGCATGGGGATCCAAGTTATTCAAGCCCAGCAAGTTTCCTGCTTAAATGGGTTGCAGAGCAAATAGTCACAGAATACCCCAGCAATTGTGATATTCGTACAAATGTGTGCATTTTCACGCAAAGAGAAACGGTTTGCGTGTACCTTGAAGTCATGCATGCATAATGATTTTCACTGTCATTTTGGGTCCAGCAGCTACTTTCTTGCCTAAATGGGTTGCAAAGCAAATTGACACAGTACCCAGGAAAGTGGTACTTTGCCAAAAGCTGTTTTTTTCATGCAATGACAAACACAGTCGTATGCTGTATGTGAGGTTGTTATGCCGTGGTATAACCAGCAGGGGGCTGAAAGTGAATTAGTCCTCGCTAGTTCCTTGCCTAAATGGGTTGCAGAGCAACTTGATATGGAGCCCAGCAAAGCGGGATATTGCCAAAGCTGTGTTTGCTTTCAGTTTGTATGTGCAATTGTTACGCCTTGAAGTAACCAGCAGGGAGCGCCAAGTAATTCAGGACTAGCTAGTTTCCTGCTTAAATGGGTTGCAAAGCAAATGGACAAAGAACCCAGCAAACGGGGACACAGAGAAACAGCATTTGTATGTGTAGTCACTAGGCCAAGAAGCAATGGAGGCATATTGCATTTCACTTTAACCAATCGGTGGTCCCAGTGATTTGGGCCCAGCAGCTACTTTCTTGCCTGAATGGGTTGGAAAGCAAATAAATACCGCACCCAGGGGGATATTTCCACATTTGTGTGCGCTTTCACACCATAAATAAATAAACATAGTTAGTATGTGTAGTTGTTACACCTTGACGTAACCAGCAGGGGGTCTGACTGGTTTCCTGCCTAGATGGGTTGCAGGCAAACTGACACAGAACCCATGGAAGCCAGATATTGCCACAACGGGATGTGTTTCCTCACAGTGAAGCAACCGATGGGAATATCATGTGTGATGGTTTTGCTACGGCAACAATGCATGTAAATGACAGCCTTTCCAGGCGGCGTGAAAAGGGGTTATCGTCTTGATTTACCCATCAAGGGCAATGGCCATCATTAGTTGTGAAGCTCATCATCCATCATGCTGAGAGAACACAACAAATCAATATCTAATCAAGCATACAGTGCCAGATATTCCCGTGGAAAGCTTTTTCCCAGGACTATTCCAAAGAATTAGGGATGGTGTGTGTGTGGGTGGGAGGCTCACCTCACTTTTGTGTTGAAAGTGAAATTCTTATCTCATTGTCCTGGTGTCATCTTGCCGAGATTCCACCATGAGAGTTCCCGCCAAGGGAGCGGCGGGACAATCATGACAGTTTTGACAATTTTCACAGATGAAAGAGTGGATAGCTAGCTCTCCATTCGGCTACAAAGACTCAATAAGAGTTCTTGTGATTGGCTGGCCACCGGTCCAGGGTGTACCCCCGGATAGATGTAACCATAAGTAACCATACTTAGAAAACCTGTTAATGTTTTCAACCTTATTTCATAACTCTAAAATTCAAAATCCAAAATGGAAATTCACCTAATTAAACGGCATTAAGGAGGGAGTACTGTCGTGCCCTAAAAATGTTCCTTTAACTTGTCTTCCAGTTACTTCCGTGGTGAGATTTACATTTTCCTTTGCTTTGTGTGTGTTACTACTGATAAATACAGCGGTGTCTTGGTTAGCGTCATTAATTTGTTCCAGAAGGTCGGACTCAAACCAAAACAAACTCTAACTAAGGTGCTGGCAGCACTCATGCAGCTCCAGACCGTGACACTACCAGCACCAAACTTGATTGTTACTACTGATAAATACAGCGGTGTCTTGGTTAGCGTCATTAATTTGTTCCAGAAGGTCGGACTCAAACCAAAACAAACTTTAACCAAGGTACGTTTTCCCATAGAAAATGACGTAAATCCAATTAATTTGCTCCAGACGCGTCAAAATTTGAACACAACACAAACAAACTCTAACCAAGGTGCTGGCAGCACTCATACAGCTCCGGACCGTGACACTACCAGCACCAAACTTGATTGTTACTACTGATAAATACAGCGGTGTCTTGTTTAGCGTCATTAATTTGTTCCAGAGGTCGGACTCAAACCAAAACAAACTCTAACTAAGGTGCTGGCAGCACTCATGCAGCTCCAGACCGTGACACTACCAGCACCAAACTTGATTGTTACTACTGATAAATACAGCGGTGTCTTGGTTAGCGTCATTAATTTGTTCCAGAAGGTCGGACTCAAACCAAAACAAACTTTAACCAAGGTACGTTTTCCCATAGAAAATGACGTAAATCCAATTAATTTGCTCCAGACACGTCAAAATTTGAACACAACGCAAACAAACTCTAACCAAGGTGCTGGCAGCACTCATACAGCTCCGGACCGTGACACTACCAGCACCAAACTTGATTGTTACTACTGATAAATACAGCGGTGTCTTGGTTAGCGTAAAACCTGTTAATGTTTTCAACCTTATTTCATAACTCTAAAATTCAAATCCAAAATGGAAATTCACCTAATTAAACGGCATTAAGGAGGGAGTACTGTCGTGCCCTAAAAATGTTCCTTTAACTTGTCTTCCAGTTACTTCCGTGGTGAGATTTACATTTTCCTTTGCTTTGTTATTTTGACGCTTTGCCTTTCTGTGCCTACTTTGTTAATGAAAGACTTTCTTAAACCAAGCTTTCCTTGAACCGGGAACGCTACAAACACCAGAGCTGATGGCGACAGGACATTCAGTGTGCGCTATGATGTTGCCATTGCCTGTGGGAGTTTGACGGTTAACATTTAGCTGACCTTAGTGGTTTTTGACGTATTACGCACAGCTTGAACCAGCGGGGAATGAAATTGTGGTCGTCTAAGACTTTGCATTTGCAGGTGTAGAGGAGTAGATCAGTGTTCGCCACGAGAGGCCAAGCCGGCTTAATTGAGCCGCATCTACAAGTCAGCAAGGTCAAGGTGATGGGATAATAAATCAATCCTGCCTCGTCGGCACTCTCCTCCCCCCATTCCACCTCTCGTTCACACCCCCGCTCTCAGTTAATTACATGTCTACATGTGCATGACCAATCCAGTGCTAATAGGAGTCACGGTTAGAGCACACGCTGCTATTTGTACATTCTTCATGCTTAGATCACATTAGGAAGAGAGAACAAGAAATCTAACATGTTGTTAAAAGCAGATGTACAACAGCAATAGAATATATGAAATAAGTGTTAATGATTATTGTTTATGATTTGACAGGCTGTTCCATCTGTGTGTGTGTGTCATCTTCACACAGCATGCGGTCATGCGGCCCGCGAAGGAGAATGCTGGCGCTGCTGCAGCGGTTTGACCTCCTGTCATTGCCATTTAGCGTCTTTTAGTGCCGAGCTGGCGTGTTGCCTTCCGCGGCGACAGACCAAAGCACGCAAGTCTAAACAAAACGGCTGTTTTTTTTTTTTCTAAAATTCTAAATTCAAAATGGAAATTCTCCTAATTAAACGGCATTAAGGAGGGAGTACTGTCGTGCCCTAAAAATGTTCCTTTAACTTGTCTTCCAGTTACTTCCGTGGTGAGATTTACATTTTCCTTTGCTTTGTGTGTGTTACTACTGATAAATACAGCGGTGTCTTGGTTAGCGTCATTAATTTGTTCCAGAAGGTCGGACTCAAACCAAAACAAACTCTAACCAAGGTGCTGGCAGCACTCATGCAGCTCCAGACCGTGACACTACCAGCACCAAACTTGATTGTTACTACTGATAAATACAGCGGTGTCTTGGTTAGCGTCATTAATTTGTTCCAGAAGGTCGGACTCAAACCAAAACAAACTCTAACCAAGGTGCTGGCAGCACTCATGCAGCTCCAGACCGTGACACTACCAGCACCAAACTTGATTGTTACTACTGATAAATACAGCGGTGTCTTGGTTAGCGTCATTAATTTGTTCCAGAAGGTCGGACTCAAACCAAAACAAACTCTAACCAAGGTGCTGGCAGCACTCATGCAGCTCCAGACCGTGACACTACCAGCACCAAACTTGATTGTTACTACTGATAAATACAGCGGTGTCTTGGTTAGCGTCATTAATTTGTTCCAGAAGGTCGGACTCAAACCAAAACAAACTCTAACCAAGGTGCTGGCAGCACTCATGCAGCTCCAGACCGTGACACTACCAGCACCAAACTTGATTGTTACTACTGATAAATACAGCGGTGTCTTGGTTAGCGTCATTAATTTGTTCCAGAAGGTCGGACTCACACCAAAACAAACTCTAACCAAGGTGCTGGCAGCACTCATGCAGCTCCAGACCGTGACACTACCAGCACCAAACTTGATTGTTACTACTGATAAATACAGCGGTGTCTTGGTTAGCGTCATTAATTTGTTCCAGAAGGTCGGACTCAAACCAAAACAAACTCTAACTAAGGTGCTGGCAGCACTCATGCAGCTCCAGACCGTGACACTACCAGCACCAAACTTGATTGTTACTACTGATAAGTACAGCGGTGTCTTGGTTAGCGTCATTAATTTGTTCCAGAAGGTTGGACTCAAACCAAAACAAACTCTAACCAAGGTACGTTTTCCCATAGAAAATGACATAAATCCAATTAATTTGCTCCAGACACCCCAAAATTTGAACACAACGCAAACAAACTCTAACCAAGGTGCTGGCAGCACTCATGCAGCTCCAGACCGTGACACTACCAGCACCAAACTTGATTGTTACTACTGATAAATACAGCGGTGTCTTGGTTAGCGTCATTAATTTGTTCCGGAAGGTCGGACTCAAACCAAAACAAACTTTAACCAAGGTACGTTTTCCCATAGAAAATGACGTAAATCCAATTAATTTGCTCCAGACACGTCAAAATTTGAACACAACGCAAACAAACTCTAACCAAGGTTTGTTTTTGTCTGTTTTTTTCCGCCCTTAATCCGCGGAATCCCCGACCTAACAATTACACAACGGCAGAATTACATCTGATGATAATAGGTGATCCATTATTCTTTCCAATATAAAACACTATTTAATTCATTGAAATTTCATGATTAAGTTAGTCGTTGCTCCACACAATAGTATGCATTATTTATTTTATACAAACGTGGCACTTCCTCCTCAGCCGCCTGAAACGGTAGCATCACTGTGACGCCCGCCGCTTGTTGTGTACCGGCGTTTGAAAAGAACCAAAGATTTGCCAGACAGCTCCATAGCCGCACACCGGCTGCTCGGAGCGTGTGCCCCAATACAGTGCACCTTGCTGGGCCAGATCAGGTGGCACCTCCCCCTCTATCCTCTGGTTCTCCTGGTAGTAGTCATTCATCATATTTCATGAGGTTCATCCTCACCAATTCTCATTTCTTCCTGTCCTTCTTACCTCCAAGGGTGTATTAACTACACAGACATCATCATTTTTACATCTTTCCATTTGCTGCACATTCTTTATTATTGCCCCAGGTGACATTTAAACGCAGGAAGTGAGCAAATGATCAGTAATTGCTGGGATAGGGGGGGTTGGATTCAATCAGCACCTTTTCTTCCTCTGCCTTTTTGGTTATGTTGAATTGTGTAAACGGTGAGTGTGAATGGTTGTTTGTCTATCGCCCGAAGACAGCTGGGATAGGCTCCAGCAACCCTGTGACCCTCGTTAGGATAAGTGGTAGAAAAAGAATGAATGAATTAATTGTGTAAACGTGATGTTCCCTGGAGGGGAAGAAAGGAGAAGTGTGAAAGAGAAGGTCTGCCACACCTCCAAGGTTGGGTCAAAAGGGGAGGGGCTTTAAGGAGACGAACAGGCATGGGCTCCTAACACACGAGTGCTGCCGCTGATGCTCAGATGTCATGCTGCAGGGGTGCAAAGGTGTTGGTGTGGGTGGGGATGCTTGCTCTTGCGGTGGGGGTCACAGTGCTCTTCCCTCGCCTCATCAACGCCTTCACACCGGCCGTACACAAGTCTCACACGTGGAGGGTTTGCAGCTGTGATTATCAGCAGGGTTTAATTGGCGGCGGAGAGGAAGCTGCTGCTTCTGCTCAACGGTGCAAATGATGTCTTGGTGTTGGAGGCGGCGTAGCGTGGGTGGGTGGGCGGGAGGGACGGACGCACGTGTGATATTGGCTTTGGCAGCATATCTGTGCTTGTACTTCATTGTTGTCACTGCTTAGAGAGAGTAGTATTTCACGGAAATGACTGCACTTCCCAAGGCTCACTTCATGTTTCGCCGCAATGAACCGCAGCTCCCCAATGATGGCTGCACTCCAGCAGCACCAGACCAATACACTACCGCCAGTATGACATCTGATCCTGGTTTTGACAGCATACCAGTATACAGTATACTATGTCATTACCACTACTACTACTTCATAAACAATAGTTTTAATAGCGTCTAGCAAAAAGTCAGTACACCGCTTACGTTTCAGGAACCGTTGTATTCTATTATCTCAAGGGACAGTGTGGGCCATGTGGCTCGGTTTTCCACATGTCAGAATTCACATTTCCCCTCAAATGAACCACAGTTCTCCAGTGCTGGCAGCACTCATGCAGCTCCCAGCACTACCACTACCAGCACCAAACTTGATTGTTACTACTGATAAATACAGCGGTGTCTTGGTTAGCGTCATTAATTAGTTCCAGAAGGTCGGACTCAAACCAAAACAAACTCTAACCAAGATGCTGGCAGCACTCGTGCAGATCCAGACCGTGACACTACAGCACCAAACTTGATTCTTAGTACTGATAAATACAGCGGTGTCTTGGTTAGCGTCATTAATTTGTTCCAGAAGGTCGGACTCAAACCAAAACAAACTCTAACCAAGATGCTGGCAGCACTCATGCAGCTCCAGACCATGACACTACCAGCACCAAACTTGATTGTTACTACTGATAAATACAGCGGTGTCTTGGTTAGCATCATTAATTTGTTCCCGAAGGTCGGACTCAAACCAAAACAAACTCTAACCAAGGTGCTGTCAGCACTCATGCAGCTCCAGACCGTGACACAACCAGCACCAAACTTGATTGTTACTACTGATAAATACAGCGGTGTCTTGGTTAGCATCATTAATTTGTTCCAGAAGGTCGTACTCAAACCAAAACAAACTCTAACCAAGGTACGTTTTCCCATAGAAAATGACGTAAATCCAATTAATTTGCTCCAGACACCCCAAAATTTGAACACAACGCAAACAAACTCTAACCAAGGTGCTGACAGCAGTCATACAGCTCCAGACCGTGACACTACCAGCACCAAACTTGATTGTTACTACGGATAAATACAGCGGTGTCTTGGTTAGCGTCATTGATTTGTTCCAGAAGGTCGGACTCAAACCAAAACAAACGCTAACCAAGGTACGTTTTCCCATAGAAAATGACGTAAATCCAATTAATTTGCTCCAGACACCCCAAAATTTGAACACAACGCAAACAAACTTTAACCAAGGTGCTGGCAGCAGTCATACAGCTCCAGACCGTGACACTACCAGCACCAAACTTGATTGTTACTACTGATAAGTACAGCGGTGTCTTGGTTAGCGTCATTAATTTGTTCCAGAAGGTTGGACTCAAACCAAAACAAACTTTAACCAAGGTACGTTTTCCCATAGAAAATGATGTAAATCCAATTAATTTGATCCAGACACCCCAAAATTTGAACACAATGCAAACAAACTCTAACCAAGGTGCTGGCAGCATTCGTGCAGCTCCAGACCATGACACTGCCAGCACCAAACTTGATTGTTACTACTGATAAGTACAGCGGTGTCTTGGTTAGCGTCATTAATTTGTTCCAGAAGGTTGGACTCAAACCAAAAAAAACTTTAACCAAGGTACGTTTTCCCATAGAAAATGACGTAAATCCAATTAATTTGCTCCAGACACCCCAAAATTTGAACACAATGCAAAAAAAATCTAACCAAGGTGCTGGCAGCATTCGTGCAGCTCCAGACCGTGACACTACCAGCACCAAACTTGATTGTTACTACTGATAAGTACAGCGGTGTCTTGGTTAGCGTCATTAATTTGTTCCAGAAGGTTGGACTCAAACCAAAACAAACTCTAACCAAGGTACGTTTTCCCATAGAAAATGACGTAAATCCAATTAATTTGCTCCAGACACCCCAAAATTTGAACACAATGCAAACAAACTCTAACCAAGGTGCTGGCAGCATTCGTGCAGCTCCAGACCATGACACTGCCAGCACCAAACTTGATTGTTACTACTGATAAGTACAGCGGTGTCTTGGTTAGCGTCATTAATTTGTTCCAGAAGGTTGGACTCAAACCAAAAAAAACTTTAACCAAGGTACGTTTTCCCATAGAAAATGACGTAAATCCAATTAATTTGCTCCAGACACCCCAAAATTTGAACACAATGCAAACAAACTCTAACCAAGGTGCTGGCAGCACTCATACAGCTCCAGACCGTGACACTACCAGCACCAAACTTGAGTGTTACTACTGATAAATACAGCGGTGTCTTGGTTAGCGTCATTGATTTGTTCCAGAAGTTCGGACTCAAACCAAAACAAACTTTAACCATTTACGTTTTCCCATAGAAAATGACGTAAATCCAATTAATTTGCTCCAGACACCCCAAAATTTGAACACAATGCAAACAAACTCTAACCAAGGTGCTGGCAGCATTCATGCAGCTCCAGACCGTGACACTACCAGCACCAAACTTGATTGTTACTACTGATAAGTACAGCAGTGTCTTGGTTAGCGTCATTAATTTGTTCCAGAAGGTTGGACTCAAACCAAAACAAACGCTAACCAAGGTACGTTTTCCCATAGAAAATGATGTAAATCCAATTAATTTGATCCAGACATCCCAAAATTTGAACACAACGCACATTTTATAGGCAATAATTATAGCTTTAATATTTACAAATGACAAATGGACAACTGAACATTTAACATCACTTTAATTTGCTATAATATGTAGATACATACTAGTACATACATGCATGCTAACCAGGCGGGCCAACGCAAACCAAGGCAGCATTTTACCACTAATTTTGGATGTTAATAAAAAACTTTGCTGGAAAACTGCCTTAAGGCTCAGTCTCCCACGGGGGGTCATGCTCTGTTTCTGTATGCGCTACATCTATCAGTGAACCACAGCTCCCCACTGACACATTGCAGCACTCATGACTGATTGCTTGACTGATGCCTGCACCTTGGTTTTGACAGCATACGTGTGCTTACTTGTAATTACTTGAATGCTGAGAAATGCTGTTGCCATGATCACAATGCTAGATCATTATCTTCCTCAGCCCAATCAGCCCAATATTTTAGTGTCTGTACCGAGAAAGTACCGTCCCACCTCATCCGAGCAAGTATGTGCCAATATACCGTAATCCGCCAACGCATTTTGACCCGCTTTGCATTGACGTGGACGTCTTCCACCTTGGCCATCTGTGACAGTCTGTCGTTGCCTGGGGGCTGGGGGGGGGCTTTTCCAGACAGTCTTTAAAAAGCTGTCAGCGGTCTCCAGCTCAATCTGCGGTACTCATTCATTCCTGGAAGTCAACAGATGAGACGCTCAGCAAACCAAAAAATAATACGTGTAAATGTTAATCGCAATTTGTCCATAGATAACGCACAATTCATTGCATTTAATCACAGATGGAAATAAGTTTTTATCTATAATAAGTATGGGGAATTTCTTTATGGTAAACAATTTGATGTGCAACTACAACAACAATTCAATTTTATGTAAAAGGATATCAATTTAGGAACTTTGTGGCATTATTTCAAACAATACAGTCAGCAAGCATATTTTTGTATGACTATTTTTCTTTATTATTAGCATATTAGCTCTTAAACTCGCCCACAAACGTTCAGCAAATACAAAATGTGAGCGAGTGAGACCTCTCACACTAACATGTTTTTGTTTATTTGTGTCAGCTCCAAATAAGATTAGTTTATTTATGATACTGGTTTTAAATACTAAATGTTTTTTTAAGTAAAAAGCCTATTTAGGAACATTCAGAAAGGATTATTATTAAAGATTTGCCTCAATGCACCTTTCCTTCATGAAATGTACAAATGAAAATACCTAAAACATAGAGCAATAGTCATAAAACATTTCATCCAAATTGCAAACCTAATGTCATTTCATTTCTTTTTTAAAAATTCATCATTATATTACAATAAATATTATTTAATATAATACTCTATTCTACTTTATTTCCACAGTTTTTGAATGAATAATGCGATTTGTCCTACTTTTTCGACAGTCATTGAATGCACCGTTTTCACCTTTACCAGGCAGTATCAGGCACATTTCCAGGCTACTTTACCAAGTAGCGTATCGGCTCAGTGTCGCCAATCTATAAAATGGCGTCAATTGGGAGTTTTACATGTTTGATACCAAAGTAAAAGCTCAGTAGACAGATGGCCAGCGTGGGTCTCCTATGTAGGATTTCTGCGAGGGTGTTCATGGAAACAAACAAGCAGTCATAGAAAGGAAAGGAAGCCAAGAGAAATGAAGTGAAATGAGATGTATGATGCGTCTATGGTCCGTGAAGGACCCGCGGGCCATCAGAGCAGCCTCTTTACCAATTTAGTGGAAGGACCCCTCTTTCTCTCCTCAATCACTCGCTGTGACCTTAGCCTGACATGAATGAAAAGGTATGTCCTCAGAGATCCTACACTGGATGGGTGGATGGGTGGATGGGATGGGCAGGCGAGGTCATGTGACACTCATCAATACATCAGCTCTACCAAGGAGGCTGGATAACAAGAGGTTCACTTTGTGCTCCTATCTCAACGCCTGGGCGTGTTGGTTCTGTAGCGCAACCCTCCTGTCAGTTATTCAGTCTCTTTGTCCTAATGGGGAGAGGCGGGGCACTGCACACTCGTCATTTTTGGTCATTTTTGGTAAAAGAGACTATTTGTGTTTTTTCATTACATTATTTATTACATCTATGATGCTTTTTCCACTTTTCACCGTATTAGCGCGGAGATCGAACAGCTTCAAGGAAATATTTGTCCAGGTTTGAAGGACAGCTAGCTTACCTAAAGAGGTGGAGTGACAGATTCCAGGTGGAGAGAAAAACCCAGGACTGTTTTGGCGAAGCTGGACTATCTACCAAGCTGTGAGTGATCAATGTCCCAACTGTGTTTACTTTGTGTAAACACAAGTCAGCGGTTGTCTGTGTAGCATTACAGAGTGTGCATACAGGGACCGTCCTACCTGCATGCAAGCAAATGACAAGCTCGCCCGTCTGGAGTTGCTAATAGCCTTTTTCACCACAACTGGCGTGTCTACCATAGTTTTTTTTAAACATGGCTAATCTCGCAAAAAAAAAAAAACAATGTTGTGCTAGCATTGTCTGCACTAGTAAAGGCGGACCCAAGTTACCACTCTATGAGTACATCCACAGTACGTCAGGGGTCTCCAGCCAGTAGATCATGAGCTACCAGTAGTTCCTAACCACTTCTCACGTATCTCTGCCACCAAATTAGAAAGTGAGGTTCGGCAGTAGTCCGTAAGTCTTCGGGATGTTTGGGAGTGTGACCAATCACAGTGGAGTGGGTGTGCCTGGAGACAGGTCGTGGGTGGAATACATTAAAACAGAGTGTTTGTTTTGGAAACCCAAGGAAATACAGCTGAATAGGTGCAGATCCTGGAAGATCTAGACGGCTTTCTGTGCTGGTAATTGTGTGTAGCTGCTCTATAGGAGTCCACAACTCAACACGAAGGGATGAAAATGAGCTTTTGTTCCAATTCCAATGTTAAATAACTTTTAAGAAAATGAAAGTTTATCGGTTTTGATACGGGGTACTCGCACTATGATGCCATATATTGTCGTTGCATTCATGAAAATAGATCTGAAATAGATGAATTGACGTATTATGAGGCAGGAGGGGCTGCATGCATGAACGAACTGAATGCACGGCTGCCAGTAAGCAATGTGTGAATGCATGTTTTCTTCTAGCACTAGCATAAGGTGTTAATTATCTATATTCATGGGGGGGCGGGGGCTGTGTGTGCCCAGCAGAAGGTCTTTACGAGGGCGCACGCATGCCAGGGTTTTCTAGAAAAACAGATGTCATCATTAACGGACCAGATCAATGTGTCCTTATCTCACACAAAAGAAGAAGCAGGTTTGCTTGAAAAGTTACCTGTCACTCAAAGGGAGCATCCCCGCCTCCCTCCTTCGCATTGTGCTCGATTGCACCTGTTTGCTAGATTGTGAGGTACAATGGAGAGGCCAGCTGAGTGGTATCGACAAGCCTGTTAGCGCTGAAGTGAGCGCAATCCTTTTGTTTGAGTCTTTGTCTCGTCTTGGAGGACAAAGCTCAGCACTCAACGGGTTGGAGTTGAGTGAAGTCAATGGCGGTCAGATGTTGCCTGACTGTCAATGACTGATAGTTTTATGTTTATGGGTGTGGGACATCTAAGACATAGAAAACCTGTTTACAATCTTCTAGATACACTTTTTGCATTATTAGAGCCCTTTACACATGAACTAGCACCCCTATAGTCACCATGACACTACTACTACCCAACGTAGTCAGCATAATAAGAGAAAATAAGACATAGAAAACCTGTTTACAATCTTCTATATACACTTTTTTCATTATCAGAGCCCTTTACACATGAAATAGCACCCCTATAGTCACCATTACACTACTACTACCACCCAACATAGTCAACATAATAAGAGTAAATAAGACATAGAAAACCTGCAACATTATAAGATTGCATTACTAGAGCCCTTTAGGCACGAAATAACACCCCTATAGTCACCATGACACTCCTACTACCCAACATAGTCAACATAATAAGATAAAATAAGACATAGAAAACCTGTTTACTATCTTGTAGATACACTTTTTTGCATTATTAGAGCCCTTTAGACACAACATAACACCCCTATAGTCACCATGACACTACTACTCCCCAACATAGTCAACATATTAAGATAAAATAAGACATAGAAAACCTGTTTACTATCTTGTAGATACACTTTTTGCATTACTAGAGCCCTTTAGACACAAAATAACACCCCTATAGTCACCATGACACTACTACTACCCAATGTAGTGAACATAATAAGAGAAAATAAAACACAGAAAACCTGTTTACAATCTTCTAGATGCATGTTTTTGCATTATTAGAGTCCTTTAGACATGAAATAACACCCCTACAGTCACCTTTACACTCCCATTGCCCAATATAATAGACATAATAAGAGGAAATGAGTCATATAGGACATAGGAAAAAAAATTGAAAAAACAACCTTCTAAATATGTTTTTTAACATTACTGCAGCCCCCTAGACATGAAATAGCACCCCTATAGTCACCTTTACACTCCTATTATCCAATATAGTAGATATATAGTAGATATATAGTAGACAAGAAAATAAGACATAGGAAACCTGTTTACAACCTTCTAAGTACATTGTAAACATTATTAGACATGAAATACCACCCCTATAGTCTCTGTAGCAGAGTACATGTGTACAGTATTTGTGTGTACTGTACATACGTCCCATGCATTGACCTGTGAGCATTTATTGCGGGGCAACAGGCCACGCTTAATCCCGCCACGGGTGGCGGTGCGTCCCGCTCCAGATGGGGGGTGCCATTGCACGGCACCAGGCATGAATAATTGACAGAGCCAGAGAAAGTGGCCAAGTGTGTCGGCCCGCTCAATAATTAACCAGGGAGTGGCGAGAGAGAAGCGTGTTTGTACAGCCAGGTCTCTCATCCAAAAGTCCTAGAGGGAGGCTTTTGGGGGGACGGGGGAACGGGGGGGTGGAGGTCTTTGGATTTGTCAGCTCATTAAAACATGTCTTCCTGCTATTTGTTTTGTCATCATTTTAGCCAGAGTAGCACATACAAGTGGTAAAACTGGCATAATGTTATTGGCTGCCTTGCTAGATAATGAGCTATTTTGGGCTCTGCTTTGTGTGCACCCTGTAACCTCCTTCCCTACCTTCCTCCCTCCCTCCCTACGCTCAGCTAGCAAGCTCACTAGGAAGATAGGACAGGACAAGGAGCCTTTTTTATTATTGTTCATAATAATTTTATTATATGACATGATAATATTATATAATCATTTAATTATAATTAAATATTAGCATTATTATTGGAAAAACAATCTTTACAACAATCCATTTTTTTTATTATATTGATAGATATTATATTCATAAAAAATCCTGAAATAATAATAATAATAATTAGTCCACATTAAATCTGAAAACCTTCCTGCCCCCACATCCTGCCTGCTCACATCACAGACCTTTTGTTGGAGCCATCCTGGCTCTTGTCTCCCTAACTTCTCTCTCCTGACACTACCCCCTCTCCCCCCTCGCCGCCCCCGTCCCATCACCCCGTCTTCTTCCATTAGAGATGAGGGAATTGTCAGATTTGTCGTGGCCCGCCCCCTTTTTCCTCTGAGCCACAGGGGGCGGGGGGGCTCTACTAAAGAGCTACGCGACCTCTCACCTTGAACACGAACCTCCCACGGGCCGCTGCTTTTGCTCTATCACCCCCCCCCCCAACATTGAACATCTGCAGGGTTTGACTCGTGCTGATGCTTTCCACCTGCTTTTCATGTCGCCCCCAACATCTGCCCCCCCTGTGTGTTACACCCTCCCTTTACACTCCCCTGTGTGCTAGCGTGTCGCTAATGGAGTCCAAGTGGAAGGTAGCCTAACTAAGACGTTTGTGTGTCCGTTTGTGCCAACAGTGCAGTTTGACGGGCCGGAATGGGACCGCTCCTCGTCGCCCACTGAGCGTTTGCGTCCACCGGGGCCCTGGTCCAGCCCACTGTTGGGCGGGGGGGTGAAGTTTCGAATGCCCCCGGAGGGCCTCGCCATGGTGGGAGAGAAAGTGGACCCCACCCTGCCTCTGGAGAAGCAAGTGTATGTACAGCATGGCCGCCGTATCCGCCATATCTCTTTCTGTGTACAGCACCGAGACACGAGGGTGGCATGAAGGACTTTTTAGCATCAGTAGAAGGTCAACATGACTCGAACCTTGTAAACATGTGCTTAACCTTGGATCTGGGAACATTCAGGAATATATTTTATTTACATTGTTATTATTATTGTTATTAACGTTGTTATGCCCAAGAACTACATTACTGGCGTAGTGACATTTCACCACATCACAGCCGTTAACTACGAGCCGGCTAGCGATTAGCTTTAGCACACACTTGCTTACAATGCCTCAGGCCACTAGCAAAAGGTAATGCTACGTAATGGAGGTGTGTCCCATTTCACGCATGAATTACCTTTGGAATAGGCGTGTCCCATTACACTCATTAATTACCTGTAGAATAGGTGTGTCCCATTATGTGCATAAATTACCTGTAGAATAGGCGTGTCCCATTATGTGCATAAATTACCTGTAGAATAGGCGTGTCCCATTACACTCATTAATTACCTGTGGAATAGGTGTGTCCCATTATGTGCATAAATTACCTGTAGAATAGGCGTGTCCCATTATGTGCATAAATTACCTGTGGAATAGGCGTGTCCCATTATGTGCATAAATTACCTGTAGAATAGGCGTGTCCCATTATGTGTATAAATTACCTGTAGAATAGGCGTGTCCCATTATGTGTATAAATTACCTGTAGAATAGGCGTGTCCCATTATGTGCATAAATTACCTGTAGAATAGGTGTGTCCCATTATGTGCATAAATTACCTGTAGAATAGGCGTGTCCCATTATGTGCATGAATTACCTGTAGAATAGGCGTGTCCCATTATGTGCATAAATGACCTGTAGAATAGGCGTGTCCCATTATGTGTATAAATTACCTGTAGAATAGGCGTGTCCCATTATGTGCATAAATTACCTGTGGAATAGGCGTGTCCCATTATGTGCATAAATTACCTGTGGAATAGGCGTGTCCCATTATGTGTATAAATTACCTGTAGAATAGGCGTGTCCCATTACACGCATTAATTACCTGTGGAATAGGCGTGTCCCATTACGTGCATAAATTACCTGTGGAATAGGCGTGTCCCATTATGTGCATAAATTACCTGTAGAATAGGCGTGTCCCATTATGTGCATAAATTACCTGTAGAATAGGCGTGTCCCATTATGTGCATAAATTACCTGTAGAATAGGCGTGTCCCATTATGTGTATAAATTACCTGTAGAATAGGCGTGTCCCATTATGTGCATAAATTACCTGTAGAATAGGCGTGTCCCATTATGTGCATAAATTACCTGTAGAATAGGCGTGTCCCATTATGTGTATAAATTACCTGTGGAATAGGCGTGTCCCATTATGTGCATAAATTACCTGTGGAATAGGCGTGTCCCATTATGTGCATAAATTACCTGTGGAATAGGCGTGTTCCATTATGTGCATGAATTACCTGTGGAATAGGCGTGTCCCATTATGTGCATAAATTACCTGTGGAATAGGCGTGTCCCATTATGTGCATAAATTACCTGTGGAATAGGCGTGTCCCATTATGTGCATAAATTACCTGTGGAATAGGCGTGTCCCATTATGTGCATAAATTACCTGTGGAATAGGCGTGTCCCATTATGTGTATAAATTACCTGTGGAATAGGCGTGTCCCATTATGTTCCCAATTGTGAACGTGAACTTGTTGATACTAGATTGTTTACTTACCTGTGTCATGGTGTCCTTTCACGTCCGCCATGTTAAGCAATGACTTCATTGATTGTTATTGTTTCCCATTTTGTGTCCCAGGTGGTACCATGGCTCCCTGTCCCGGTCCGAAGCGGAGTCGCTGCTCACGCTGAGTAAAGAGTGTAGTTACCTGGTGAGGAACAGCCAGACCACCCGATGCGACTACTCGCTGTCTCTACGGTACGCACCCACCCACACACCCATCATAGTTTGGTTGAAGCACGGTAACTCTCACTCGCTCACATTTTGTATTTGCTGAAAGTTTGTGGGCGACTTAAAGAGCTAATATGCTAATAATAAAGAAAAATAGTCATGCAAAAATATGCTTGCTGACTGTATTGTTTTTGAATAATGACACAAAGTTCCTAAATTGATATCCCTTTAAATAAAATTAGATGGAATTTTCGTTGTATATAACTCGGGTTGTCAATCGATTAAAATATTTGATTGTGATTAATTACATTTTTTGTCCATAGTTAACTCACAATTAATCGCATTTAATCGCAGATGGAAGTAAGTTTTTATCTATAATAAGTAGTGGAAATCTAAGCTTGGTATGAATTTACCTGACTTAACGGCGTACTTGGAGCAACACTATGTCGACAAAACGTAGAGCGAGGACCTCCTGTACGCACGTAACATGAATTGAAACATGCACGAGCATCCTCATCCTCAAAGTGTGTGAAGCCACCTGAGTTGCCGGAGTATACACACACACACATACACACACACACACACCCATCTGTCGCCGCCCGCCTCCCTTCATCCATCACCCAAACTCAGCATCACTTCCTCCTCCACTCCTCATTTGCAGGCTGTAATCACGCTTATGTGCTGAAATCACTCCTTTGCAATTACGACCATGATCCATCCTGGCGGCCTCCCATCATGCCTCTGTCACCCCCCCCCCCTTCTCTTTGGTCTCAAAGGGGACCCCTAAGTGGTAATCGGGCAGGTAGAGCACACTTCAGCGCCCACCTCATTCTCCTCATAATCACTAATGAATATGAATCACCTTCTGTGGGCCACACAGGAAGACGGGGGGGGGGCATAGCATCACTGCTGACACATAAACAAGCTTGCACATTACTCACACGAGTGGACTGGATTTTGACACGCAACCACACTTCCTGTGGGTCGTACTGCAAGGTCATCACGTCTGGAATGCCAGCGGAATGTACAACCTTAATCTCTTATAGTCGCCGGGCCGGGTGCGTGGTCTGGAACAGCAACGCAGGATTTTTTTTTGGGGGGGGGGGGGGTACCACATTTTGGACACTCAGAGATACCTTTGCATTGTTTACATTGTATTTGTTATTCTATAAATAGTTTTTACATTTTACAAAAAATATAAAATCATACTTAAGGGGAATCAATCTATTTAAAACAAAGTATAATTATTATTTTAAATAAATTTCCTTTTGATTTTTATTGTATAAATATTATTTTATTTTTTATTTAATATTTTAACATTTTTGAAAACAATTATTCTCAACATTATTCAACCATAACTCAAATTATTATTGTTATTTTTTACAATTTTTTTATAGTCATTAATGGCCCAAAGTGAAACAACAAAAAACAGGACAGTCCTAAATGTTTATATGTGTGTCTGTGTCTATGAAAACGGCTAAAAATACTATTATGCTAATGTTAGCATGCTAACAATGCTAACCATAACATGTTAACACCTAGTATAGTAGCGCTAAGTGGTTATTTATGTGTCTAACCATGAAAATAGCTAAAAATGTTAGCTGCTAATGCTAATGTTAGCATGCTAGCAAGGGTAATGTGCTAATGTTAGCATGTTTAACTCCTAGCATGATAGCACTAAGTGTTTATGTATGTGTCTAACCATGAAAATAGCTAACAATGCTAGCACCCCTTTTTGCCAGTTTATATTTTTATATTTTTATATTTTTATATTTTTATATTTTTATATTTTTATATTTTTATATATATTTGTATATTTATATATTTATAGAAATGAGAAAGACATGTGTGCTCATGTCTCTGTCAAAAATGGGCAAAATGAAAAAAAAAATGCTAATGTTAGCCGACACTCCACAATCTCCACTTTGCAGCAGCGCTCCATTTTCTTGTTGCCCTCAGTCTCCTCTTGGATAAAATGTGTCTTACCTAAGAGCCACATGTTGAGACATCCAGTAAATGATCCTTACGTATCCTCACTAGGGTTGCGTGGCATGCTGGAGCCTATCCCAGCTGTCTTTGGTTCTTCTTGTCTTTTTTTTCCTGTGTCCCGGCGGAATAGCATCTTTTGCAAGAACAGAACTGGAGGTGGGCGTCCATCTGTCTCTCCTTCTCTGCACTTGCTTCGTCCGTTGTTGTCTTAAAGCTCCAACCAAACTTCCAGTATGACAGGAATGCTGTGAACATCCAGCAGCAACACAACATTTTGGCATGACTACTAAAAACATACGGAATTAAGTCTGCAGGTTTAAGTCATTCTGAAAGTCCCAAACTCCTTAGAACTTAGAGTTCCAACTCCACCAGTAGCCTTGCTGGTCTAATGACCCTCCCAGTTCATCACCAGTGAATGCTCTTGAAACAGGAAGTGTGTTATGTTCCTCATCCCGTT
>NC_136360.1:21617500-21712500 GCF_037039965.1 Doryrhamphus excisus
GATAAGAATATCCACTTACTATTTGTTTTTGTCTTTTTGTTTATTTATACCAAGTACACGCATAAGAAATGTGTGATGTTCGGAGTGTCCCTGAATGCACCTCGCTTTGGTCTCGTGACAATGAGGAAGTGGGGTTCCGATGAGGACGAGAGACCCGTGTGAGTCGGAGATACAAATATGGTGTTGGAATTACCGTGCTGTCTTTGTGTTCAGGTCAGAATAAAGTAAATAAATGGCGGTAGCCTCAGTGGGGACGCTATTGTGCCCCCGTTTGTCGCCAAAACATGAGGTTTGTGGCTTAACAATATGCGCATGCGTTAATGCCACTTAACATTTTAACGAGTTCGCGCTATTTTTCATGTCCGGATTTAATTTCAGTGCAAAAATATTCAATCCTCGTTTTTTTAAATGTCCCTTTAACGCCGAGAGTCATTGATTTCTCATCAGAACACGTACAACGCTCAAATCTCACAAAATTTTATTGAACTATGACAGGCAAAGCAGTCCCAAAGCCACCACTGATAAGAAATCATTCTCTCTAAAAAAAATAAATCATTCTCACTAGTGGTTACTTCAATTGTGAGTGGTTTCTACAGGACAAAACACAACCAATATATTATATGGCGTCAAGCCTACTACTACTAATAATACAATGGATGTACACATCATTGGTGTGCCTCTGCCGCCACCTTCAGGACAAACATAGTTTTGCACCACTAGTGGTAAAGACACATATTGACGAGACAATATAGCCACCACAGGTAGAACAAAAACAAGGAACTCTCCCAATGCTAACGTGTGGCTATATTATGTCTTACTGGGTTCGATTCCACCCTCGGCCATCTCTGTGTGGAGTTTGCATGTTCGCGTGGGTTTCCTCCGGGTACTCCGGTTTCCTCCCCCATTCCAAAAAAACATGCTAGGTTAATTAGCCACTCCAAATTGTCCATAGGTATGAATGTGAGTGTGAATGGTTGTTTGTCTATATGTGCCCTGTGATTGGCTGGCCACCAGTCCAGGGTGTACCCCGCCTCTCGCCTGAAGACAGCTGGGATAAGCTCCAGCACCCCCGTGACCCTCATGAGGATAAGCAGTAGAAAATGAATGAATGAATATTATGTCTACTATATTTGGTAATGAGAGTGTCAAGGTGACTATAGGGGTGTTATTTCATGTCTAGAGGGTTCTAATAATGTTAAAAGGCATATTTAGAAAGTTGTAAACAAGTTTTGTATTCTTAGTTTCTCTTATTATGTCTACTATATTGGCGACTATGAGTGTAAAGGTGACTATAGGGGTGTTATTTCATGTCTAGAGGGCTCTAATGTTAAAAAGTCCATTTAGAAGGTCATAAACATGTTTTGTATGTCTTATGTTCGCTCTTATCATGCCCACTATAGTGGGTAATAGGATTGTAAAGGCGACCATAGGGGTGTTATTTTAGGTCTCAAGGGCTCTAATAATGTTAAAAACCATACTTAGATGTTGGTAAACAGACTTTCTATTTGTTATGTTTTCTTATGTGTACTCTATTGGGTAATATGAGTGCAAAGGTGACCATAGGGGTGTTATTTAATGTCTAGAGGTCTCTAATGATGTTAAAAACAGGTTTTATACACCCTAACTGTAAAATATTCCCTTTCTAAATAAGAAATCCCCTTTCCTGTCGTCCTTCCGCCGAAACACTTCCTTGTAAATTTCCCATATTTGAACTTTGATGTAAACATTCTTTCTGGTACTGCAGGTTAACGACGTTAATGGTGTCCACCCTGAGCCCCAGCCATCCATGACCTTCCACTGCAAATGTCGACAGGTATTGTCAAACATATTCACATGTTTTATACCCCTAACATTTCACACGTGGGCTTGTTCATTTGGACACCGATATGGAGCTGTGTGAGAAATTTCAAGTCTGTCTGACTTGTGAGGTTTGATAAGCGCACCGCCGTGACGTGCAGCAGGGGGCAACAGCGTGGCACATTTTCAACTCTCATTTGTGCGCAGGAGGAGAAAAGTTAGTTTTCACCAGGCGTGTCCAAAGTGTGGGCCGGGGGCCCCCCAGAAATTGTAATCTCATGTGAAAAAGGGAAAAGGCTAAAGTTGATATTAATATAATCTTTTCCAGCTATTTTTTTCTATCTGTCTATCTATCTGTCAGTCACGTGTTGCTTTCCAAAACATCCAAGGTTTGGACACCCCTGGTTGCCACCAACACAAACCTGACAAATGTACCTGAACATTTTACAGGGAGGGGGTGTAAGAAGGTATTTTTGATGTGTCATGAGTGGGGTCTGTGGGTTGTCCCCCCAAACATGGGTGACGGGTGGGGTTTTACAGGGGCTGCATGTGCAGGGCGAGGGCTTATATAGAAATAAAGTAGCAGAGACATTCAACGCAGACCACTGGCATCGGGGCCAAGTTGGCCCGTGACCAAGCGGGTTGCTAATGTTTCCGTCTTCATGATGTGGCGCCCAGTTCAGAACTTGCTGAGCGCCCCCGCCTTCACCAGGACCGCCGACAGCAGGTCAGCGGGTCCAGCAGGGTGAGTCAGGGCGGTGGGGGAAGGATCCCCATGCTTCACGTCCGAGTGTACGGGCGCGGATCTCTTCCCCGCACCGCCGCCCCCTCCCCCCGCCATGCTGCTCTTGCTGTTCTCCACGGTGGGCACAGTGGCGCCCGGGTGGCGGTTGCCGGCCACGGGCGTCCCGGCGGGCTCCATGCTGCTCTGGCAGCAGCACAGCAGGCGGAAAAAGGCGGCCCTCATCTCCCTGCTGGAGAGCGTGTATATGAGAGGGTTGAGGGCTGAGTTTAGCACCGCCAGGGCGATGAACCAGTCCACCTGGTAGAGGATGGGGCACCTGGTGGGGCTGCAGCCCACGTCCAGCAGCAGCAGGAGGAAGAGCGGCGCCCAGCATGCCAGGAACACACCAAGGACAATCACCACCGTCCTCAGCAAAGCCAGGGAGCACTCCGACGGCCTGCTGCTCACCCGACGTCCGCTGGAGGTCACCAGGCGGTAGATCCTGATATAGAGGATGACGATGGCCACCAGCAGGGCGCTGAAGACGCTGATGCAGAAGGCGACGTAGCTCTTGGCGTAGAGAGGCAGCACGGTGGAGCAGGAGCTCATGCTGTCTAAGCAGTTCCAGCCCAGGCTGGGCAAGGCGCCCAGGAGCACCGACACCAACCAGCACGCCGCCAGCAGGCCCAGGAGCCTCCCGCGGCCCGCCGTCTCGCACGGGCGCAGGCGCACCATAGTCATGTGCCGCTCGATGCCGATGGCCAGCAGGCTAAAAGTGGAGGCGTTGAGAGCCACGAACATGCTCCCCTCCCTCACCAGCCACTGCGCCGGAGTCAGGAAGAAGGTGTTCCTTCCCGAGGTGAAAATGTTGACCACGTAGGCCACGCCCGCCAGCAGGTCAGACAGCGCCAGGTTCCCGATGAGGAAGTACATGCGGCTGTGAAAGCGCTTGTTCCTCCAGAGGGCGAGCAGCACCGTCACGTTCTCCAGCACGATGAGCATGCAGATGAAGAGCAGCACCGCCGTCTTGCAGGCGCCGCCGCTGCGGGGCCGCTCCCACTTGCCCGAGTGGTTGTAGTGGCCCACGATGACCACGTTCATGCCTTCCTCCACCACCGTGCCCATCGCCGCCTCTTCCTGTGCCTCCGTCACACAGCAGGGGGCGCCACAGCACTGGGCGCGGCGGGACCTTGCATCCTGCGGACGCTCTGCCAATCAGTGGCGAGGTTGGCCTTTCAAATTTGGCACAGAGGAAAGACGTTTTTGAAGTTGCAGGCACATTTCAGCTCAGATGTATGCTTTTAATAAGTATTTCAAACAACATAAACACTATCATCATCTATGCAGAAATGAGTTTTCTTCTTCTGCTACATCATCATGATGATTGCTGTTACAAACTGAGCAGTACAGCTTCCCACTTCATCTCAAACGTCCTCATCAAACTCACCAGATGCGACTCTGCTATTCCTTCTTCTTCGCGGGCCTGCTGGCTTCCTCCCCCGAGCACAAGCCAACGAGAAGGAAAAAAGTAATCCTGCAGTCAAAAGTTCTTCTTGTGGTGCAGACGCGTTGTTGTGCTTTGTGAGAGCGTCCCGCTCCGACACACTGCTGCTCTCACACCGATGGGCGGGTCCTCTCCCCTCCGCCGCCCCGTTAGTGACGACTCTTCACCCCCTCTATGAGTCACCGTGGAGGGCAGGACCTGCCGGGGCCGCAGATGCTCTTCCCCTCTCTCGCTTCTCCACACGCTTGCTTCACCACCACGGCTTGGCTGAAAATCCTGCAAAAAGAAAGTGTCACAAGTAATAATAATGATTACAATCATAATGATAATTCTTATAGAAAATAATAATTATTATGGCAATAATAATACATTAATTATTAATTAGTTAATTAATATAACAATCTATTATTTTTTTAAATAATAATTATTTGCTCATAATAATAATAAGTAGTGTGTTATGGTATAAACATTGCTTAATTATTATTATTATTAATAATACTATTATAATTACCTGTGACCGTAATGAAGATAAGCAGTATAGAAAATTAATTAATAGTGTTATTATTATTAATATAATTATTTGTATTTTATTATTATTATTATTATGCATTAGTCTACCCGTGAAAATAGCAAAAAAAAAATTGTTAGCATGGTAACATGAGTATGTTAGATTTGCTAGCAACTAGCATGGTAGTGCTTGGTATTTATATATGCGTTTACCCATGAACATAGCAAAATATGCTAGGATGCTAACTTTAGCATGCTAGCAATGCTAACGTTAGCATGCTAACACCTAGCATGGTAGTGCTAAGTATTTACATACGTATCTAGCAATGAAAATACCAACAAAATAATAGTTGGCTAACATTAACATGCCAGCAATGCTAACATTAGAATGCTAACACCTAGCATAGCAGTGCTATAAGTGTTTATAAATAGAGTCTAACCATGAAAATAGTTTTAACTTTGAAGCCATTCACACTAATGTTGTTGCATCGTTTGATTTTCAGTATACAACTGGGATAGGCTCCAGCGGCATAGAAGATGTATGTGGCCCTTGGTGGAACAGGCTTGTATATATAATTAGAATAATAGCATCATGGATTTGTGATAATTAATGAATTATTATAGGTATTCTACATACGCAGACATTAAAATAAGTACTTTAGTCGTCCGACAGGATATCATTAATGTTTGTGTAGTGTGTCATTTCCAAGTTGAAGGACAGGAATGCCATGGAAGTTGTTCTTTCGAAGAGGAATGTGTGCTTTGGACGGACCAGCAGAGACCATTTGTCTTATTTGCTGTGTTTTTCCACAGCATCACGACAAAACGCTGGTATGAGCGTATGAAATAAGTCAGACCTCTCCCGTTGGCACTGACTCAGCCTCTCGCCGCCTCGCTATCAGTGATCAATGTCACACGGCATGGGAAGATAAACACCAAAACAAGGCTCAATCTCCTATGAAAACATCACGTTATGTTAGCGTACGTTACGTTATGCTGCTTTGTGTTATTTCCCAAGGAGAGACGCCAAGAAGTAAATGGTACCTTCTCGCAACACTAAGTGCATTTCCTTGGTCTCTTTCTGTAGTCTAATTGAATACATAAAACATAAAGACATATACATCTACGGTAGATAATAAGGAGGTCTAGGAGGTCACATTTATGGGGTCAGAGGTCACTGGTGTTGGACTTTTTTTGTATTCTAGTTGATCCCCAAGGTGCTTGAAGGTCTTGACGTCAGCGTTGTGGTTTTTTTTTTCCATGCCACACTCATCCAACTACGCCTTCACTTACACCTCTTACCACAGGGTTGAGTTGAGTTGTACGCTGGAGCCTATCCCAGCTGACTCGGGGCCATTCATACCTCCGTACAATTTAGAGTGGCCAGGTAACTGATGCTGTTTTTCGTCTGTGTTTGGTCTCCATGGGAGGTGGTGTAGCGGTGCTCCCATGCAGGAGATAAAGTATCATCAGATGTCTGTCGGGTCTTTTAGGGTGTCTGCTTGCAGTGCCGCATCTTTCGGATCCTTTTTATCAGCATGCACGCAAGGAACGAAGGATGTAGAAACGGTGGGGAAGCCAAGCTCCTCAAGTGGCACCATTCCGATTCTCACCACCGACTGTAAAAAAAAAAAGATGGAATTAGTTTCTCCCAAGAAGTAATGAGTAAAATATGTGTATACTACTACTAGTACTACTAGTACCAACTGCACATGTATCCATATAATCTCCTCTCCACGGTGGACGACTACTAGTACTACAATTACTACTAGTACTACTACTACTGCACATGCACATTGCATCCTTGTCCTCTCCTCTGCACCACTAAGTGGTAGTACTAGTACTGGTGGTAGTTAGTAGTGCAAGTACAGCTTGGAAGTAGAAGAGTTGGAGATGTGCTGAGCGATGCAGGATGGGGGGGGGGGGCTGCCAGGGAGGGATGGCGTGTGGTGGGGTGGGGTGTGTGCTGAATGTGAACAAAAGGAGAAAGAAGGCGAGATAAAGATCTGCGCTGCTGTGGCGGGCATTGAACCAGCAACTCCAATCAGACAGGCGAGAAAAAAGCTAAAAACACAACGTTCATTCAGCATCACTGCTGAATCAGGATGATGCAACTTTACCACTTCCAGGCAGGTTGGGGAAAAAGTCCTAAAGTGTATGAATGTAATAAAATATATGAATGTAATAAAATATATGAATGTAATAAAATATATGAATGCAATAACATGCATGAAGAATATTGAAGAAGGAAGTTGAACGATGAAAGGGGGCCACGTTTGGGGGCGGTAGCCTTGCCGGGTTTGTGAGTGGATCCCCCCCAACCCCCCCTCACGGTGGTGTTTATTGATGGAGGAGGAAGTGCACAAGGTTAGAAAGGGTGCATGGGGGGCGGGGCATGGCGGCAATATGGCAGGAAAATAAAGCCGACGTGTCACACGAGGCCGAGGAGGTTTTATGTGGCGTCTGTAAAAACACTCAACTATTGTCTGCCATCTGAGCTCATGCTTTCCAACACCTCAGAAGGACTCGTGCTAGCAAGGCCAACACACTGCCTCCAAAACGCTTACCCTCGCCATGCTGGCCCCACGAGACTCATCCATCGCCTCGCAACAAACTTCAATTCATCACTTTTACTACCAATGCCCAGGCACACCTCTA
Organism: Doryrhamphus excisus; assembly: GCF_037039965.1. Lineage (NCBI taxonomy): Eukaryota > Metazoa > Chordata > Actinopteri > Syngnathiformes > Syngnathidae > Doryrhamphus > Doryrhamphus excisus. Next base: position 21,624,691 of record NC_136360.1, read on the forward strand.
AAACATACTTACTACCGCCATATATCCTATTAAAGTTATATATCATATAACACTAAAACACCACATATCCTCATATGCTCGTGTCTACACCATTCATTCATTTTCTACATTGTTCTCACATAAGAGTAGAAAATGAGATAGATAGTAGACATAAGAAAAGATAACAAATAGAAAGTCTGTTTACCACCATCTAAGTATGGTTTTTAAACATTATTAGAGCCCTTGAGACCTAAAATAACACCCCTATGGTCACCTTTACACTCCTATTACCCACTATAGTGGGCATAATAGAGCAAACAAAAGACATACAAAACGTGTTTATGACCTTCTAAATAGACTTTTTAACATTAGAGCCCTCTAGACATGAAATAACACCCCTATATTCACCTTTACACTCATAGTCGCCAATATAGTAGACATAAGATAAGATAACAAATAGAAAGTCTGTTTACCACCATCTAAGTATGGTTTTTAACATTATTAGAGCCCTCGAGACCTAAAATAACACCCCTATGGTCGCCTTTACACTCCTATTACCCACTATAGTGGGCATAATAAGAGCAAACATAAGACATACAAAACGTGTTTATGACCTTCTAAATAGACTTTTTAACATTAGAGCCCTCTAGACATGAAATAACACCCCTATATTCACCTTTACACTCATATTACCCAATATAGTAGACATAAGATAAGATAACAAATAGAAAGTCTGTTTACCACCATCTAAGTATGGTTTTTAACATTATTAGAGCCCTTGAGACCTAAAATAACACCCCTATGGTCACCTTTACACTTCTATTACCCACTATAGTGGGCATAATAGAGCAAACAAAAGACATACAAAACGTGTTTATGACCTTCTAAATAGACTTTTTAACATTAGAGCCCTCTAGACATGAAATAACACCCCTATATTCACCTTTACACTCATAGTCGCCAATATAGTAGACATAAGATAAGATAACAAATAGAAAGTCTGTTTACCACCATCTAAGTATGGTTTTTAAACATTATTAGAGCCCTTGAGACCTAAAATAACACCCCTATGGTCGCCTTTACACTCCTATTACCCACTATAGTGGGCATAATAGAGCAAACAAAAGACATACAAAACGTGTTTATGACCTTCTAAATAGACTTTTTAACATTAGAGCCCTCTAGACATGAAATAACACCCCTATATTCACCTTTACACTCATATTACCCAATATAGTAGACATAAGATAAGATAACAAATAGAAAGTCTGTTTACCACCATCTAAGTATGGTTTTTAACATTATTAGAGCCCTCGAGACCTAAAATAACACCCCTATGGTCGCCTTTACACTCCTATTACCCACTATAGTGGGCATAATAAGAGCAAACATAAGACATACAAAACGTGTTTATGACCTTCTAAATAGACTTTTTAACATTAGAGCCCTCTAGACATGAAATAACACCCCTATATTCACCTTTACACTCATATTACCCAATATAGTAGACATAAGATAAGATAACAAATAGAAAGTCTGTTTACCACCATCTAAGTATGGTTTTTAACATTATTAGAGCCCTTGAGACCTAAAATAACACCCCTATGGTCACCTTTACACTTCTATTACCCACTATAGTGGGCATAATAGAGCAAACAAAAGACATACAAAACGTGTTTATGACCTTCTAAATAGACTTTTTAACATTAGAGCCCTCTAGACATGAAATAACACCCCTATATTCACCTTTACACTCATAGTCGCCAATATAGTAGACATAAGATAAGATAACAAATAGAAAGTCTGTTTACCACCATCTAAGTATGGTTTTTAAACATTATTAGAGCCCTTGAGACCTAAAATAACACCCCTATGGTCGCCTTTACACTCCTATTACCCACTATAGTGGGCATAATAGAGCAAACAAAAGACATACAAAACGTGTTTATGACCTTCTAAATAGACTTTTTAACATTAGAGCCCTCTAGACATGAAATAACACCCCTATATTCACCTTTACACTCATATTACCCAATATAGTAGACATAAGATAAGATAACAAATAGAAAGTCTGTTTACCACCATCTAAGTATGGTTTTTAACATTATTAGAGCCCTCGAGACCTAAAATAACACCCCTATGGTCGCCTTTACACTCCTATTACCCACTATAGTGGGCATAATAAGAGCAAACATAAGACATACAAAACGTGTTTATGACCTTCTAAATAGACTTTTTAACATTAGAGCCCTCTAGACATGAAATAACACCCCTATATTCACCTTTACACTCATAGTCGCCAATATAGTAGACATAAGATAAGATAACAAATAGAAAGTCTGTTTACCACCATCTAAGTATGGTTTTTAACATTATTAGAGCCCTCGAGACCTAAAATAACACCCCTATGGTCACCTTTACACTCCTATTACCCACTATAGTGGGCATAATAGAGCAAACAAAAGACATACAAAACGTGTTTATGACCTTCTAAATAGACTTTTTAACATTAGAGCCCTCTAGACATGAAATAACACCCCTATATTCACCTTTACACTCATAGTCGCCAATATAGTAGACATAAGATAAGATAACAAATAGAAAGTCTGTTTACCACCATCTAAGTATGGTTTTTAACATTATTAGAGCCCTCGAGGCCTAAAATAACACCCCTATGGTCGCCTTTACACTCCTATTACCCACTATAGTGGGCATAATAAGAGCAAACATAAGACATACAAAACGTGTTTATGACCTTCTAAATAGACTTTTTAACATTAGAGCCTTCTAGACATGAAATAACACCCCTATATTCACCTTTACACTCATAGTCGCCAATATAGTAGACATAAGATAAGATAACAAATAGAAAGTCTGTTTACCACCATCTAAGTATGGTTTTTAACATTATTAGAGCCCTCGAGACCTAAAATAACACCCCTATGGTCGCCTTTACACTCCTATTACCCACTATAGTGGGCATAATAGAGCAAACATAAGACATACAAAACGTGTTTATGACCTTCTAAATAGACTTTTTAACATTAGAGCCCTCTAGACATGAAATAACACCCCTATATTCACCTTTACACTCATAGTCGCCAATATAGTAGACATAAGATAAGATAACAAATAGAAAGTGTGTTTACCACCATCTAAGTATGGTTTTTAAACATTATTAGAGCCCTCGAGACCTAAAATAACACCCCTATGGTCGCCTTTACACTCCTATTACCCACTATAGTGGGCATAATAGAGCAAACAAAAGACATACAAAACGTGTTTATGACCTTCTAAATAGACGTTTTAACATTAGAGCCCTCTAGGCATGAAATAACACCCCTATATTCACCTTTACACTCATATTACCCAATATAGTAGACATAAGATAAGATAACAAATAGAAAGTCTGTTTACCACCATCTAAGTATGGTTTTTAACATTATTAGAGCCCTCGAGACCTAAAATAACACCCCTATGGTCACCTTTACACTCCTATTACCCACTATAGTGGGCATAATAAGAGCAAACACAAGACATACAAAACGTGTTTATGACCTTCTAAATAGACTTTTAAACATTAGAGCCCTCTAGACATGAAATAACACCCCTATATTCACCTTTACACTCATAGTCGCCAATATAGTAGACATAAGATAAGATAACAAATAGAAAGTCTGTTTACCACCATCTAAGTATGGTTTTTAACATTATTAGAGCCCTCGAGACCTAAAAATAACACCCCTATGGTCGCCTTTACACTCCTATTACCCACTATAGTGGGCATAATAAGAGCAAACATAAGACATACAAAACGTGTTTATGACCTTCTAAATAGACTTTTTAACATTAGAGCCCTCTAGACATGAAATAACACCCCTATATTCACCTTTACACTCATAGTCGCCAATATAGTAGACATAATAAGAGAAACTAAGAATACAAAACTTGTTTACAACCTTTTAAATCTGCCTTTTAACATTATTAGAACCCTCTAGACATGAAATAACACCCCTATAGTCACCTTGACACTCCCATTACCAAATATAGTAGACATAATATTCATTCATTCATGTTCTACTGCTTATCCTCATGAGGGTCGCGAGGGTGCCGGAGCCTATCCCAGCTGTCTTCGGGCAAGACACCCTGGACTGGTGGCCAGCCAATCACAGGGCACATATAGACAAACAACCATTCACACTCACATTCATACCTATGGACAATTTGGAGTGGCTAATTAACCTAGCATGTTTTTGGAATGTGGGAGGAAACCGGAGTACCCGGAGAAAACATGCAAACTCCACACAGAGATGGCCGAGGGTGGAATCCAGCTAGGTGTGAGGCCTAGCCACAATATATATAACCATATATGTATATATTTCATATGTAGCACCTTATCTTGGTGGAGGGGTTTGAGTGCCCGAGTGCCTCAGAGCTGTGTTGTCTGGGGGTACATGCCCCCAAGTGAGGGTCTCCCAAGGCAAACAGCTGCACTGCCAAGTACAAGCATGATTAGAAATGATTTTTCTGGAGAATTTCCAGTCTGGCCAAGGAAGAAAGATGGAGGATGTGAAGTGGCACGCTTGGGCGTGATGTAATATCACACTGCCTGAGTCCGCTTTTGGGTCACATGATGTGGAGGATGGAGGTGTGGGATTGGATTGGAACAGACATGTGCTTGTGTAGGGCATCTATGGCAAGTGTGTGTGTGTATCCAGCTGCTCAAAGACCCGAGTGTCTGGGCGGCACCGGCTTAATCGCACCACTTACTGGCCTAATTCATGCACAGGTTCTTCTGCGTATGTGAAAAAAAAAAAACCACGCAAGGAAATCCTACCAACAGAGATTTGGTTGTGTCGTCCGCAATGGCGGGCCAGCACTTTTGCCGTTCATGTTTCATCCCGGCTTTGATCCCGGCACAACATCCAAAATAGAATTCTGCTGTACAGAATCAGCTCCTTTCAAAAAAGCCAACACAGCTGCACATGGAGGCAACCCAGGCCAAAAATGGTAAAGGCAGCCCAAGAAAGATGCACTGGGGCCAAAGAAGCACGTACCAGGAGAAGAGGGCGACTAAAAGCAGAACCGCATAGAACTTTCCACTCCTCCACTTTTATGTCTCACAGGAAGCTGCCTTTTCTCTTTCCCTCAGCTCCGAAGCCAAGATGACGATTAAGAAAAACATCACAACATTTCTCTAATATCACTGCACACATCCATCCTTTAACACGGGGGTGTCCACAGGGTGGCCCGGGGGATCATTTTTATTGGCCAACAGCACATTCTAAAACTAGAAAATTGAAAAGGCAGAGATGTAAAAATCATCTGTAATTTCACCAAAATAAAGTCAAAATATGGTGCAGTTTTACCATAATAAACTTGAGGACTATGAGTACTATGAGGAAAAATTATGTATTTTTGGTCGCATCAAGTTGAAATATTCAATAAAAAGATGGGAATAAATGTTTTGTAAATCATTATGAGAAAAAAATAAATGAAGTAGTAATATTTGGAAAATTAGGTTGGGGCAAAGTTATAATATTATTGGAATAAAATTCATTATATTCTAAAAATACTTTATGAAGTATGAAGAAAAAAATGTAAAAATCAGCAGTAATTTTATAACAATAATGTCAAAATGTTAAGTGAAAAAAGTTTGAATCTAACAAGAAGTAATTTAGACTAAAACAATGTTGTAATATTATGAGATTAAAGGGGACTTATGATGCTTTTTCCACTTTTCTGACCTATAAATATAGTTAAAATGTTGTATTCTGGTGTTAAACCATGCCATAGTTTCAGATAATGAGGTTTATGTATTTGGAAGTGAGTCCTGAAAGACGTTTGGAGTGGCTCAAAACGCTCACTTTCAAAAGGCGTGGTAAAACTGTTCCTTTGTGATGTCACAGAGGGGCCGACTTCTTTATATGGTTCATAGTTAATTCATTTATTCATTCATTTTCTACCGGTTTTCCTCAAAAGGGTTGCGGGGGTGCTGGCTGTCTTCGGGCGAGAGGCGTGGTCCACCCTGGACTGGTGGCCAGCCAATCACAGGGCACATATATGTAGACAAACAACCATTCACACTCACATTCATACAGTCTTTTCTTATCATGATGTGTGAATACTGGAAGATGATCACTGATGTCCTTAATTAGCAGGTCACTAGTGGTTTTGTTACCAAAGTCATTGGGGAATTTATTGTCCATGAAGGTGGTCATTCGGGGAAACAAACTTAAGCTGTACATTGTGTCTATGAAATCATCCATTACCTTGTTCTTGTGGGGATTTACAAGATCAATATTGAAGTCTCCACATATGAAAATTTGTTGACATCCTTGATTTTGGAGTTCTGTGTAGACAACTGAACATGTTTTTGCTAATAGTAATACATTCTAAAATATAATCAATAGCGACTGACATGTTCTTGACCACTTTGTAATGTAGTTGTTTGTCCACATACAGGGCCACTCCTCCTCCCCTTGTGTCCTTCCTGTTGATGCAGGTCATCTCCTAACCTTCCAACTCAAAGTCCATGCCTTTATCCGTATTCAGCCAAGTTTCCCAGATTCCCATTACTTTGAAGGGTTCCCTGAATTTTTTTTTTTAATTTTCATGAATATGAACTTAAGCAGACACTTACCGCCAGTGGCGTCATTAGGCCTATTGTAGGGGGCTTCAGTCCCCCTAAAATGTTCTTAAGCCCCCCTAAATAATTAGATTTTTTTTTTTTGTTTTTTTTACAAAAACAATCTCTGACAAATTTCATATAATAGGCCAAAAGCAGGCTAATAAGCAAGCCAATAAGCAGGCTAATACTAGCATACTACTACTACTAGTAGTAGTAGTAGTAATCAGAAGAAGAATAATGATGATAGTAATTATAATAGGCTAATGAATAATATAATAATGATTATTATATAATTGAATACTGGACGAGCTTGAGCAGCGGTTTTGCGGTGTAGATTGTGTGTACTTGTGTAAATTTAATAGTGACCTAAAACAATTGAGTATCTCTACTATTATATTTAAAATGATTTTTTTTCAGATTAAAATGAACAAAGCATTATTAGACATGACAAAACACGACTATAGTCACATTTATACTCTTTTTATTTACAACATATTGCGCAACTGCAGGGTCTTGTGACACATGCTAACTCGCAAAGCTAGCGACCTAAACGGTAGCCTTATTTCCTTTAAACTTAGAAAGCCAAAAACTTACCACTTCCACACGGATAGGGAGGATAACTATTAACAGTTATTTAACCTTTAACATGAACATATCAAACTTACGCGGGCCGCACTAACATTAAACTTTCATATCAAGGCGGGGGCCTCTAACTAGTGTCCTGCGGGCCACATTTGGCCCGTGGGCCACGTGTTTGAGACCCTGGTCTACTACATTCATTCATATCCTGTGCATCTTATGGGGGCTAAGCCCCCCCTGTCCTCAGAACCTAGTGACGCCCCTGCGTACTGTTAGGTGTTAGCATGCTAATATAATTATCCTAGCATTTTTATCATTTTCGGAGGTTAGCATTTATACAAACGCTTAGCACTATTATGCTAGGTGTTAGCATGCTAACGAGATAACTCGCTGGCATGGTCAATGAATCTAAATATGTAGATAAAATAAATGTAGGACTAATATTTATGCTGTAAATCCCAATATGGGGGAACTATGGCGCTTAGCGGAGGCCCGCCCTCAGAGTGCTGTACTCGTTTTTCATCATTATGAAAAAATCTGTGCTCATGATTGAGATCCTGTATTTTCCAAAGCGTGGTTGAAGCAGCACAATACGAGGAAACCCAAAGTCTCCCGAATCCCACGGCGTCTCCTTTGAAAGCGAGTGTTGACGTAGCGGCAGAAACCTCGCTAGTTTGCTCCATCCTTCAATTCCCAGCTCACAAAGCTCCTGTTTGACGTGTCTGTTTGACGCGGCCTGGCTGTCAAGGCGATGTCGGCCTAAAAGGAGAGTGCGCTGCCGGTTGCATGACGTCCCGTGTTCTCTGCGTTTCCTGCGCTGTGTTGGTTTAGTCGGGGAATCCGAGCGGAGGCCCCTAAATCCATGCTAATCTGTCACAGCGCTGGGAGAGAGACGGCCCTCGCTATCTGATCATCAGCTTTGTATTGCCGTGCTGCCCCACCGAGACACAAACATCCTGTTTGCACAGGGAGTGGGTGGGGGTAGCTTAGCCAGTGAAAAGCAGTGGAAATTGTTGGTTAATGGAAGCGGACTGGAATGTTGGAGCAAATGTGCAAAGAAAGTGTCATGCTCTCTGAGTCTGTCTCTTTGTCTGCGGCTCTGCTTCAGTCCAGACTAGAAAGAATGTCTTTTGTGATGCATAATTATGCCTCGAACAATAATGAAATATGCTTCTAATCTTAATGTTAATATTCCCCATCCTGGAAGTCACCAAATGTTTTGTGGCACAGACCCACCATGCCATGTATTCAATGATAAGCGTGGCAACACCGCCCTCTTGTGGTAGGATGCCAACATTGACAGGTCGGGAGTTAGAGAATACTGAGAATAATTCTACTCACCTCAAGTCACGAAAAATACAAATTAATGTATTTATTAAATAAACTTAATTTAAAAAGATTAAACACTTAATTGCATGTCATAATTTAAATACAGTTAATTGATTTATATTAAACGCTGAGGTACGTATATTGAGGTAGCAGAGTGAGTATAGCTAAGCACTTTTTCAAATGTTAAAAAGCGTATTATGAAGATTATAAGCAGGTTTTCTATGGCAAAAGTAGAAAATTACTTAATTTATTAATATTAGGGACGTCACAGTTATTGCGTTTTATTCAACCAAAGTTATTTATATCGAATTGGCACGGAATACGAGAATGGAAAAGGTAAGCACTGCTGGGAGTTTTTAATGGACATTTTCACAGCACTACGCAGGCATACGAGTGTCCCAACAACTAACGAGCCGTTAGTTGACTGTTCTTTGGGCTGACTTTTTTGCTTGGAACTGCGAGCTAAACTTAGCTAGTTAACGGCAGGCATAGCCGAGGACATCTATGATGGGTCCTCTGTCATTTCAGCGCTAGCATTAGCTAGAATTAGCAGTGCACTAGCTAGCCATGGACACATCAGTAAAGCACAACGTACATATAGATGTTAGCTACACACTTTGTCATTCATTATGTATTGTGTACTATGACAGCAACATTATCAAATTAAAAGCTCACAAGTAATACATATACACACTTGTTTTCAGTCAGGTTGTTCACCACAAATATGCACATTAGCACTCAATTATGTCATGAAATCTTACCTGTATGCATCCCCACATAGTATCATTATATGGGAGCAAACGTGAAGTGGAAGAAAAAGGGTAAAATACAGTATAGTAGTCCATCTATGTGACTTTCTATTTGAGATGAAGAACGAATTTGTGTAGCGTGGTGCGTTCAAAGAAAGTGGGACAAATGGGGGCTTTCTAACTGTAGATTATTTGCGAAGCCACCATACTCCTGTACCAGCCTGGACTTTACTTTTGAGAGACGTTGTGTAGGGAACAAAGTTCATCAAATTTTACCTTTATCTATATGCAGTGTGGGACAAAGTCAGAAGGTGTGTTCAAGTACTGTCAAACCAAGTGGGTCAAAACGATGCTCTCGTTAAGCATGCAAAAACTGGGGAATTTCTGTATATTATTTTATGAATAATGTAAAGGCCATCATCCCTTTATATAAAATTTAGTTGCATATCAAATTGTTTCCTACAAAGAGATTTACATCCCCTTATATGCATCAACTTTTTTTCATTTGCATTTAAATGTGATTGATTATGAGTTAACTGTGGACAAAAACATGTAATTAATCACAATAAAATATTTTAATTAATGGACAGCCCTAATTAATACTGAATCCTACCTCATGGAAATGTACACATTTATGTCTAATATATGTCTAATATTATGTCTAAGACAGGAAGAACATGAAATGAAAAGCACTAAACGAACACAAAGCCAACATCCACCAGTACCAGCCTGGACTTTGTTTTTCAGAGAACAAATATCCACATTTGCACCCAATAAGCTCATCTGTAGCTGCTGGTTTTGATGTGATATTTATGACAACTGGATGTGTATTTTATTCCATATTGCTGCATTTATGACATGACTTATGTTCTCATTTTATTTGCATTATTGAAGTATTTCAGTAACCATTATGTTCAACTTGCATGTCACAAATTTCCAATAAAATATAAAAGGCCTATTTTTTTAGACTCGATTTAATTTTCTGTGTTTTTCTTTTTATATGTATCAATTTGACACCGGTATCAGGTACATATTATGATGATAACGATACATGGCCCTATTTGACAGTGATGTAAGTTGAGTTGTCTGTGTGGGGGACGTGTGACTTTGGATTTCTCCATCCTGCTCATGTAACTAGTTTTTATTTTTGTTCAGTGTTAATAAATAATGGATTTTGTACATAATCTTGAAATATTGTAATACAAAACACTGTAACTTGAGAAACAGTGTAAGTAAAAACGCCGTAACTTGAAACGTCATAACGTGAAACATTGTAAGTGTTGAAATGCTGGAACTTGAAATGGCATAAGGTGAAACATTGTAAGTTGAAATGTCATAACTGGAGTTGTCATAACGCAAAACAATGTAACTCAAAACGCTGTATGTCCAAACGGAGTAACCTGAAATGGCACAAAATGAAACATTGTAAGTTGAAATGTCATAACTCGAGGTGTCGTAACGCAAAACACAAACTCAAAACGCTGTATGTAAAAACAGAGTAACTTGAAATTTATCCATCCATTTTCTCCGCTTATTCACGTCATGGATAAGGGGCAGCAGTCTCAGTAGGGAAGCCCAGACTTCCCGGTCCCCGGCCACCTCCTCCAGCTCCACCAGGAGGACACCAAGGCGTTCCCAGACCAGCTGTGAGACATAATCCCTCCAGCGTGTCCTAGGTCTGACCCAAAGCTCATGACCATAGGTGAGGGTGGGAACATACGTAGATCGACCGGTAAATTGAGAGCTTTGCCTTCCGCCTCAGCTCTCTTTTCACCACGACGGTCCGGTACAGCGACTGCATTACTGCCGAGGTTGCGCCAATCCGTCTGTCGACCTCACGCCCCCACCTTCCCTCACTCGTGAACAAGACCCCAAGATACTTAAACTCCTCCACCTGGGGCAGGACCTCATTCCCAACCCGGAGGGAGCACTCCACCCTTTTCCGACTGAGAACCATGGCCTCTGATTTGGCGGTACTGAGTCTCATGCCAGAAGCTTCACACTCAGATGCAAACCCTCCCAGTAAATGCAGAAGGTCACAGCCCGAAGAAGCCATAAGAACCACATCATCTGCAAATAGCAGAGACGAGATTCTAAGGCCCCCGAACCGGACTCCCTCAACACCTTGGCTGCGCCTAGAAATTCTGTCCATGAAAATTGTGAACAGAATCGGTGACAAAAGGCGGCCTTGGCGGAGGCCAACGTTTACCGGAAACAGGCTCGACTTACTACTGGCAATGCGAACCAGACTCCTGCCCCGTTTGTACAAAGACCAGATTGCACGTAGTAGCGCACCACCAATCCCGTACTCCCGGAGCACCCCCAATGGACGCCGCGAGGGACACGGTCGACAAAGTCTACAAAGCACATGTAGACTGGATGGGCACGCTCCCATGTACCCTCAAGCACCCTTGTGAGGGTGTAGAGCTGGTCCAGTGTTCCGTGACCAAGACGAAAACCACATTGAACCTCTTGTAGCAAACTTTCGACCAACGGTCGTACCCTTCTCTCCAGCACCCTGGAATAGACTTTCCCAGGGAGGCTGAGGAGTGTGATCCCCCTATAGTTGGAACACACCTCCGGTCACCCTTCTTAAAAAGGGGGACCACCACCCCGGTCTGCCAATCCAAAGGTACTGTTCCCGACTTGCATGCAATGTTGGAGAGACGTGCCAGGCAAGACAGTCCCTCAACATCCAGAGCCTTGAGGAATTCTGGACGGAACTTGTCCACCCCTGGAGCTTTGCCACTGAAGAGCGTTTTGCCCACCCCAGATACCTCAGCCACAGTGATGGTACTGTCCATATATGTGCCCTCAGACTCTGCTATGTCAGTGGGATTGAGAAGGGCCTCAAAGTATTCCTTCCACCGTCTGACTACATCCCCATTGTAAACAGTGTGGACCGGGCACTGCTTCCCTTTTCTGAGGCGCCGGACGGTTTGCCAGAACCTCTTCGAGGCCGACTGAAAGTCGTGCTCCATGGCCTCACCGAATTCCTCGCACATCCGAGTTTTTGCCTCGACAACTGCCGAAGCTACGTGCCGTTTGGCCTGATGGTACCTGTCAGCTGCTTCCGGAGTACCACAAGCCATCCATGCTCAATAGGACTCTTTCCTCAGCTTTACACCGGCCCTGACATCTGATGTCCACCATCGGGTTCGGGCCTGCCGCCACAACTAGCACCGACCGCCTTGAGGCCGCAGCTCCGGTCAGCTGCCTCAGCAATGGAGGCACGGAATATGGCCCATTCGGACTCAATATCCCGGTCCTCCCTCGGGATGCACGTGAAGCTCTGCCGGAGGTGAGAGTTGAAGACTCGACGAACGGGAGACTCTGCCAGACGTTCCCAGCACACCCTCACTACTCGTTTGGGTCTACCAGGTCTGTCCAGCATCCTCCCCCACCATCTAATCCAACTCACCACCAGGTGGTGATCAGTTGACAGCTCAGCCCCTCTCTTCACCCGTGTGTCCAGAACATGCGGACGCAGGTCTGATGATACGACTACAAAGTCCATCATAGACTTGCGGCCTAGGGTGTCCTGGTGCCAAGTTCACTTATGGACATCCCTATGTTCGAACATGGTGTTAGTTATGGCCAAACTGTGGTTCGCACAGAAGTCCAGTAACATCACACGGCACGGGTTCAGATCAGGGAGGCCGTTCCTCCCAATCACAGCCCTCCAGGTCACACTGTCATTGCCCACATGGGCGTTGAAGTCTCCCAGTAGAAGGACGGAGTCACCGGCTGGGGTGCTCTCCAGCACCCCCCTGATGGACTCCAAGAAGGCCGGGTACTCTGGGCTGCTGTTTAGCGCGTACGCACAAACGACAGTCAGGAACCTTTCCCCAGCCCGAAGGCGTAGGGAAATGACCCTCTCGTTCAACAGGGATGACTCCAACATAGAAGTAATAAGCCCACACCAGCTCGCCGCCTGTCCTCTGCAGCAACTCAAGAGTAGAACAAGATCCAGCACCTCTCGAGGAGTTTGGTTCCAGAACCCAAACTGTGGGCCGAAGTGAGTCCGACTATGTCTAGTCGGAATGTCTCAACCTCTCGCACAAGTTCAGGCTCTTTCCCCACCAGAGAAGTGACATTCCATGTTCCAAGAACCAGATTCGCTGCTGAAGACCAGGTCACCCAGGCACCCGCCCTTGACCGCCACCCAACACACAATGTACTGAACTCTTGCGTGCCCCCATAGGTGGTGGGTCTACGAGGAGGAGATCCTTTGAGGCTGCTTCTTCGGTCTTCGACCACCAGGCACTTACCTGCGAGCCAGGGTGAGGCCTCGGTATCCTACATCCGTTAAGGTGCAGTTCCTCCCATTTGTTGTCATCATAAGGGTCTTCTGAATCACTCTTGGTCTGTCCCGTCACCTCGGACCTGTTTGCCTTGGGAGACCCTACCAGGGGCATATATATGCCCCAGACAACATAGCTCCTCGGATCACTCGGACACTCAAATCCCTCCACCACGATAAGGTGGTGATTCACGGAGGAGTAACTTGAAATAATAATACATAATATACATAAGTTACATTACATTACAGTTACATTAGTTCTGAAGTTGCCTGCTGGACCTCGACAGAGATGTTTGTTTTTGTCACTAAACCCCCCAAAACCGCACACCTTCCAAACAGTTGAGAGATTAGGTTGTAATTTTAGGATGTCCTGCTACAAACACGATTTGTGTTAACTCTTCAGGCTCTCTGTGGTGTCTTCAAGCAGGAAGATGTCAGATGTCTACACGTACTATCCATAGCATGGAACACAGCTGGAGCATATGGAGGGAACAGTGCGGCCGGGACCGTTATGGCATCTGCTTTTTAATTGTTCTCACATGTACTTGAGAAGACTTTACAGTCAATATTCCGCTGGTAGACGGGAACACAGAAGAAGAAGAGCAACACACGAGGTGGAGTCGATGAAGAAACAAATAGATGTTGTTTTCTTCCCATACATCACACATGCCTTATATACATAAATATATAAAATACAATAAAAGTAAAAAAAACATATTAGGGTGCATCAAAAAACACAATTATTGAATTTTGATATGGCTGGGTTCCAATATATGTAGAAACAACACATAGAAAATATACATGATTATTTAGGGGTGCCACCATACGTCTGTTTTTGTGGAATAAAGTGGTGAACAGTTCAATGGTCGCCATGAATTGTTATTTAAATATGTTACTATTGCCCCTTGTGTTTACAATAAAATACAAATAAAATAAAAAAACAAAGTGTTTAAACTTTATTAAAATTCAGGGTAAGGCCGTGTGAACATGTCCCAATTGCACATTTTCTGAAATTTTACAAAAATGTATATGTGAGATGGCACCCCTAAATCTCAATGGATTTCCTCAAAACTTTGCAGAAGACATTTTTATGTTCATTAGAAAAAAAATGAAATGCCAGCCAAATTGATATTATGAAATTAAAATTTCCCATTCAAATTTGATGCACCCTAATATATATATATTCATTCATTCATTTCCTCATATATTGCCCCAATAAAAGGCCACCCTGAAAGGTGCCATTTTGTCTCACAGCAAAATGCCACAGATGTCGCAAGCATAGCGGGAGCGTCCAGTCGACATGCTGACAGCAGGAATGTCAACCAGATCTGGTGCTCGTGCTTTGAATCTTCATTTTCCCACCGCAAGCCGATGGACAGGGATACCGTAATGAGATCCTGAGGCCCATCGTTGTTCCATACATCCATGAACATCACCTCATGTTTCAACAAGATAACGCATGGCCCCATGTTGCAAGGATCTGGACACAATTCTTGGAAGCTGAAAATGTCCCAGTTCTTGCATGGTCAGCATACTCACCGGAAATGTCACCCATTGAGCATGTTTGGGGTGTCTACCAGTTCCCACTGATATCCAGGAGTGGACCAACATTCCACAGGTCGCAATTGACAATCAGATAAACTGTATGTGTTGCACTGCATGAGGCAAATGGGAGTCCCTAGACCCCAAATAAAGCAACAAAAAAAAAAAAAAAATTCAGGGTGGCCTTTTATTGTAGCCAGTCTAAGGGCACACCTGTGCACTAATCATGGTGTCTGATCAGCATCTTGATGTGGCACACCAGTGAGGTGGGATGGATTATCTTAGCAAAGCAGAAGTGGTCACCATCAAATATTTTGACAGAATTGGGAACAATGTTTCAGAGAAACAGTAATATTGTTTATCTGGAATTAATTTTACATCTTTAAGTCCATCTCATGAAAAATGGGAACAAAAACAAAAGTGGTGCGTTTATATTTTTGTTGAGTATATATATATATATATATAAACACACACACATATGTACATACATAGTATATATACCATATTTTCTGGACTATAAGTCGCTCCGGAATATAAGTCGCACAATGCCAAAAATGCATAATTAGGTAAAAAAAAAAAAAAAAAAACATTTTTTTGGGTAATATATTTTCCAAACTACTTGACCAAAACAAACATTACGTCCTCTTGGAAGGCAAGTTCTAACAATAATAAAAGAATAAAACAAATTTAAGGGTTTTTTCATTTATAAGTCGCTCTGGAGTATAAGTTGCAGGAACAGCCAACCTATGAAAAAAAGTGTGACTTATTATTATATATATATATATTATATATTTTTGTATTATTTATATATTAATGAAATGTTTGCATGATTTCCATGTTGACAGAATAGTTATTTGTGTGTAAAGGGTGCAGACCAACATGCATACAGTGTGCATGTAAATGTATATAATGCGTATGTGGAGTACTGTATATCTTGTGAGCCGCATGCATTCATGTGAACAGAGCCGCTTCTGTCTTTATCTGCAACGGCCATGCCCCGTCCCCTCCCTCTTTTCAGCCTTAAACATACATTGTAGTAAAAAAATGACATTTTTTTGTAATATCTAAGTGTTACAGTGGCTTCAAAAGAAATCAACACGTCACACACGCCGACAGTTTATATTGCATGGCGCTCGCTAGGAAAACGAAAAGCGCAAGTTGTGTTTTTTTTTTTAAATAATTTCTGAAGGCTAAACTTGAATATAAGTGATAAAGTGAAAAAGAGTGTAAGAGTACATGCCGAGTACACAAGTACCTGACACAGTAACACAAGCGAGAGCTGCTACACGACAGACCGACAACATCCGGGCTAGTGAGCTCGCGCAGGAGAGGAATGGCGGCGGAGGTAAGTGGACGAAAACGAGGCTGGAGTCTCCCGGACGACCGGCTAACGAGGGCGGACGACGGCGCGGGTCGAGCCGGACTCGTTCGCGCATGTGTCGGCGGTTCGCTCGGGGAACTTAACGCGGGGCGAAACGTAGCAACGCGGGGGTTAAACATCGGGGAAGTGACGAAGGTGGGTGGGGGTGAAGAAATGGAGAAGCTCTCCGGCGTTTCGAGCCTCTTTCCGCGGCGTTAAAGATCCATTCCACCCCCCTCGCTCTCTCGCTGCCCTGGAGGGGAACCGAGCGGAGATAGCGAACAAAAGGCGGAGGGAGACGACACGGCCGTGCTCGAATGTTTTTCTCAAGTTTTCTCCACTGGAAAAAGTTGTCATTGTTAGTCTTTGTCGTGGTTTGTGGACATTTTGACTTATTTCCTTCTCCGCCGAGAGAGAGGAAGAGGCGTTCAGCACCAAGTGGCAGGAAAGCGCCCCTGGTCACGCACACTCACTTTCAGACACACTAGCAACTCCACTCAAGTTGTCCCAACAGGACATTTTCACCACATAAAACACCACCGAGGGACTAGTTCTTCCTGTGTGCAGTATAAAGTTGACTTTTTCCTACCCGTGTTGATTTATGGCCTAAAGCGGGGACTCAAACTCAACCCACTCGGGGGGCCACTGGAGGTAGTCGGGTTAGTATTCCACCAGGAAAGGATTTCTACCAGTATTACAGCCACACTGCCAAATCAGAGATTTGGAGAATAAAGTGGCAAATGTGCAAAAATAATAATATATATAATAATATATATGAAGTGGTGATATGACGTTTCATGGTGTCATACGTGTCACAGGGACAATAGAGCACATCTCTTCTCTTAAGGCCACAGCGTTTATTCATAATGTGGCAGCAAAACAGAGCAGTTGACTACAAACAGATTAGCATGTGTTAGCATCGTCTCAAAGCCCCCGAGGCTTCTCATGGCTGTCTCAGGCAATGCCTGTAACATTAAGTTACCACTTTTGATTTTAAACTCGGAACGTTACGACTTGATTCTCAAAATCTGCAATTATTTTCATACTTTGGTCTGAGACAGCTATGAAAAAGAGTCACTTATATGACCTTTGGCCTTGGTTAAAGGTCATATAAGGTCATCACTTTTCTTCTTGGAAATGTCTATGTGTGATGGAACCAACGTACTCAGGTGTTGAGACACATGCCCAGCGTGAAGCCTCTTTGGTAAAGCGAGAGGAGGAAATCAAACAGCAAAGTGGTTAATTGATTTATTGATTATTGTGACAGGCCTACCTGGAGGTAAGAAGGAATTGAACAAATAGGATTTGACCAAGTGTACTTGTTGATTAGTCCTAATGAAATATCATAACATGACTACGACCAGGAGAACCAGAGTATAGAGGGGGAGCGAGTCGCCTCCTGTGGCTCAGCAAGGTGCACTGTATTCGGGCACACGCTCTGAGCGGCCTGTGTGACGCCACGGAGGTCTCTGGCAAACCTTTTGCGTTTGCAAACGCCACGGTGCTGATAAGGCTGATAAGGGTTTTTTGTGTGCTGGATGGGTTTTTTTTACCCCCCCCTCATCACGGAGCATTTGGTTCAAAGTCCTTCCTTTTTAAAAAGAGTGTTTGTTTACAAGTGAGCTCAGGGGAAGACTAAGAAAGGCTTGATGATGTGATGCAACTTAGCAACTCGTCAGCTTCTTTTTACGCTTGTGGGGTATACCTTTACCCACAATGCATTGGCAGCTTGGCATGTTTGAGGAATTGAAACCCGACATTTCTCACCCCCCACGGGCTGGCCATCTTGACTGCCCAAGCTAATGACTTTTTCCCGTCCCGTGGAATTTTCCCGTGTGAGAGTCTGCTTCACATGCATGATGAGGTTGGTCATGTTTAACTTCCTGGTTCTGAGCCACCATGAGCACGATGACCTTGTGCATGACAAGGTTCGTACTCAGCTGCAACGTGTCTTTCAGACATTGCTGCTACTCCTCGCTAAAGATGCTAGCACACGCTGCTGTTGCGATCATGTAGGCCGCCAACATCAGAGAGTTTAGATACAGACAAGACAATCTGATACATGCTCTGGTTCTCATTGGGAGTGACCAGGATGGATAGGATCAGGAAGGAGTACATCAGAGGGACATTACATGTTAGAGGCCTTGGAGATAAAGTCAGACTGAGATGGTTGGGACATGTCCAGAGGAGAGATAGTGAATATATTGGTAGAAGAGCTGCCAGGTAGGAGGCGTAGAAGAAGACCAAAGAGGAAGTTGATGGATGTAGTGTCGGAGGACATGAAGGTAGTTGGTGTGATGGAGGACATTGATTTGCTGTGGCGACCTCTGAAGGCAAAAACCCAAAGAGTAAGAAGAAGAAGCTTGACATGCTAGGTCAGGGGTCGGCAACCTTTACTATCAAAAGAGCCATTTTACCCCCACGCTCACTAAAGGAAAATAGACTGGAGCATGGAGAACATAATTTATATGCAATATCTTATAACCGCTTGAAAGTTTGAATCTTTCTTAATTTGACCAGTTTTAACAGCAGAATGTTTCTCAAAGCATAAATGTAAGCCAGAGAAACCAAGAAGACAAAAGCATCTGTCCATGCTTTTCCACACGAGGGTCGCGGGGGGTTCTGCCGCTTATCCCAGATCTCTTCGGGCTTATTCTCTGAAATTATTTACTTTTTCAATACAAATTTTATCCCTAAATTTTTTTAGTTTTATTGTTCATCCTTCAATTTTCCAAAAAAATACAACTTTATTAGCTAAAAATGTCATCCGATACTTCTCTATATCACTATATTGACACTTACTATGGTACCCATTATGGCATTGGATGATCATATTACCGAGTACTTTGGTATGTGACAAAAAATTTAAAAAAAATTAAAAAACATTTAAAAATTAAAAAAATAAAAATATATATTTTTTAAAATGTAAAAAAATGAAAAAAATAAAGGCAAATTTAAAAAAATTAATAAAATAAATTTATAAATAAAATAAATTTGCTAAATACAAGGATGAAGAGTCTTGAACCAGTCATGATGTGCTATATATATCACTATATTGACACTTACTATGGTACCCATTATGGCATTGGATGATCATATTACCGAGTACTTTGGTATGTGACAACATTTTTTAAAAAAATTTTTAAAAAAATTAAAAAACATTTAAAAATTCAAAAATAAAAATAAAAAAAATTAAAAAAAATCAAAAATGTAAAAAAAATTAAAAAAATAAAGGCAAATTTAAAAAAATTAATAAAATAAATTTATAAATAAAATAAATTTGCTAAATACAAGGAGGAAGAGTCTTGAACCAGTCATGATGTGCTATATATATCACTATATTGACACTTACTATGGTACCCATTATGGCATTGGATGCTCATATCACCGAGTACTTTGGTATGTGACAAAAAATTACAAAAAAAATAAAATAAATTAAAAAACATTTAAAAATGAAAAAATAAAATAAAAAAAAATTAAAAATGTAAAAAAATGAAAAAAATAAAGGCAAATTTAAAAAAATTAACAAAATAAATTTATAAATAAAATACATTTGCTAAATACAAGGATGAAGAGTCTTGAACCAGTCATGATGTGCTATATATATCACTATATTGACACTTACTATGGTACCCATTATGGCATTGGATGCTCATATCACCGAGTACTTTGGTATGTGACAAAAAATTACAAAAAAATAAAATAAATTAAAAAACATTTAAAAATGAAAAAATAAAAATAAAATAAAAAAAAATTAAAAATGTAAAAAAATGAAAAAAATAAAGGCAAATTTAAAAAAATTAACAAAATAAATTTATAAATAAAATACATTTGCTAAATACAAGGATGAAGAGTCTTGAACCAGTCATGATGTGCTATATATATCACTATATTGACACTTACTGTGGTACCCATTATGGCATTGGATGCTCATATCACCGAGTACTACGGTACGAGGTGCATTATTAAAAAAAAACAAAAAAAAAAACCTTAAACTGTATTATGGAAAGCAGGAAGTGAACAAATGTAACAGTTACTGATTATAAAAGTACCAGATGGAGGGGTAGGATTTAATAAGCTTTGCTTCTTCCTACTCCTTTTTGGACATGTGGAACTGTGAACTGATTATGGGATACACTCAATTGGAATCTGATGCATGTTCAAATGAAATAAAACCATTACCATTAATTTTACCAATTTAAAAAACTTTACCATTTCAACTTTATGTTGCGAAAATGTTGTATTATTCCTCAGAATATTACAACATAGTCTGGTAAAATGACACCTATTTGTTGTTAGATACTTCATTTATGTAAAACTACTGCTGAATTTTCAATTTTTTATTTATTCGTTGACTTATTAAATTCAATTTTCCGATCGTGCTGTGGGCCACAGGCTGCAAATGGCTCCCAGGCCGCACTTTGGACACCCCTGTACTAGCTACCGCTATTTAAGAAAGGCGTGTACTGTCGCCACATCGTTATCATCTTGAAGCTATTAGCTATCTTCTGTCCAAATGTATTCACAAACCTCTCCAATGAAACACTTGCGTATTGTCGTCGTTAGCCATCCTTGGTAGCCATGCTCATAAGATGTAAACATGATATTTCTGACTTCCTGTCAGTGGTTTGAACCAGGAAGTAGCCTGCTGGCAAGCAACCCGATGGCCAGACACTGACCGCCGTTGTTTCTGCCCACAGGCGAGCCGTGGGCCTTTGGACCTGGCCACCGAGGTCGCAGCCCAGTTGAGATGGTGAGGTACGGCAATGAAGACGCTCGGCCGGAGAAGTAGGAGTTTTAACCGGAGTTGAAGGAGAGGCTCTCCTCATCCTGTGAAGATGGCAGCCCAACCCCAGACTGTACGCTCACCTTCTGTTATGGTGCTTGATGTCTCTGTGTCGGGTTTCCATTTATCATTGGGAGGATCTCATAGCTCAACTGACCAAATGTTTGGGTCACCTTTTCGCTGAGGAATGAAGGAAGTCTTCCTGAAGTAACTCTTCAGGTCTCCTTTCCTAATTCTTGTCTTGATGCAGGCCAGTGAGAACTTTGAGGACCTGCTGGCACTCTACAGCTACACCGTGTCTGATCCAGCCAAGCAGAACCGTCATGTTGCCGCCACTCTGCCGGACATGACTCTGGACAAGGTGAGATGGCCCCTGGTGTCTCCGCCGCATCCGTCTAAGCTTTGCTGTCATCTCCAGAAGCAGATAACTGAGGACCTCTTTGCTGGAGAAGACGGAGTAGAATCATCTGCTGATGATCTCACACCTTCAGTCACCTCCAACACCGCAGATCTGCTTCATCAACTGCCGGGTGAGTCGTACCCAAAGTGGACATTCTACTTAGTGGTTTAGGGTTTAGGGTAGGGTTAGGGTAAAGCAGGGGTCAGCCACCCACGGCTCCAGAGCCACATGTGGCTCTTCAGCCTCTTTGTTGTGGCTCCCTTTGCAATGCTCAAATATTTTTTTAACACCTGAAAATGCACGTTTTTGTATTGAGTTTTAAGAAATCCAACTTTGTGTGAGACCATGAATGAATCTTGAGTTCTGACTGCTGATTGGATGAGCAGATAGGATGCTGTTCAGTTCTCTCTCACACAGGAAAAGGCGAGAGGCGGGGTACACCCTGGACTGGTGGCCAGCCAATCACAGGGCACATATAGACAAACAACCATTCACACTCACATTCATACCTATGGACAATTTGGAGTGGCTAATTAACCTAGCATGTTTTTGGAATGTGGGAGGAAACCGGAGTACCCGGAGAAAACATGCAAACTCCACACAGAGATGGCCGAGGGTGGGGAAAGACAAAATAAGAAGCCAAAAAGTTACCACTTCCACACAAAATAGGAGGAGAACTCATTCATTCATTCTTTTTCTACCGCTTATCCTCACGAGGGTCGCGGGAGTGCTGGAGCCTATCCCAGCCTGTCTTAAGGCGAGAGGCGGGGTACACCCTGGACTGGTGGCCAGCCAATCACAGGGCACATATAGACAAACAACCATTCACACTCACATTCATACCTATGGACAATTTGGAGTCGCTAATTAACCTAGCATGTTTTTGGAATGTGGGAGGAAACCGGAGTACCCGGAGAAAACCCATGCATGCACGGGGAGAACATGCAAACTCCACACAGAGATGGCCGAGGGTGGGGAAAGACAAAATAAGAAGCCAAAAAGTTACCACTTCCACACAAAATAGGAGGAGAACTCATTCATTCATTCATTTTCTACCGCTTATCCTCATGAGGGTCGCGGGAGTCCTGGAGCCTATCCCAGCTGTCTTAAGGCGAGAGGCGGGGTACACCCTGGACTGGTGGCCAGCCAATCACAGGGCACATATAAACAAACAACCATTCACACTCACATTCATACCTATGGACAATTTGCAGTCGCTAATTAACCTAGCATGTTTATGGAATGTGGGAGGAAACCGGAGTACCCGGAGAAAACCCATGCATGCACGGGGAGAACATGGAAACTCCACACAGAGATGCCTGAGGGTGCAATCAAACTCGGGTCTCCTAACTGTGTGGCCTGCACGCTAACCACTCGACACCGTGCAGCCTCAGAGCTATTTGACATTTCTAAAAAAAAATAAAAGATCATTTTAAAAAAGCAGCGGCATGGGAACGTGTATGCTCCAGAGTAAACAAATCAGGTACGTTTATAGTAATTTACACGTACATTTATGTAACTTTATCTCCAATACTAGCAAGAGTACTCCATCGACTGGTCTTTTTGTATCTGAACTACTTTGATACCCCCAAATTCCCTCCAAATTTAGGGTTAGCGTATTTTAGCCTGGGTTAGGGTAGGGCGAGGGTTGGCAACCCGCGGCTCTAGAGCCTTATGTGGCTCTTTAGCGCCGCCCTAGTGGCTCCTTGGAGCTTTTTGAAAAATGTTTGAAAATGGAAAAAACGGGGAGGGAGATATATTTTTTGTTTTAATATGGTTTCTGTAGGCGGCTGTGTGATGGGCCATGGATCCCAAAGATCCCACATTGGGAGTGACCAGGATGGATAGGATCAGGAACAAATCCATTAGAGGGACATTGGAGATAAAGTCAGAGAGGCCAGACTAGACTAGACTGGTTGGGACATGTTCAGAGGAGAGATAGTCACTATATTGGTAGAAGGATGTTGCCAGGTAGGAGGCGTAGAGGACGGACAATTTGTAGTGGCCAATGAAGCTAGCATGTTTTTGGGATGTGGGAGAAAACCCACGCATGCACGGGAAGAACAAAGATGCCCAAACCCAAACTCTTCCAGACCTCCTGAGTGTGTGGCTAACATGCTAACCACTAGCCCCCCCCTAAATGAGCTATTCAGTATGTGAGTAAACCTTGCGATGTTTTCCTCTCCCAGCTGGCAAAGACACATTCGTCTGCTCATCGGACGAGGATTCGGACAATATATCTCTTCCCTCCAATGAAGAACACAAGGTTCACATCACAAATATTTTGGCACAGCAGAAGCGGCCTGACGTAGACTTAACTAATGTCCATGACGTCCTTCCTAGGAGATCCTGGTGGGTTCCATGTACCAGGCAACAGTCCCTCCACTCAACCCGTATACCTACCAGGAAGCAGGTACGTATGTAACACGTATGTTGTATGAATGGCAGCAGGTGCACACGTAGGTTCGTTTTATTTCATTGTTCTCCCTGTCAGGATTCCATGCCGGCATAGCTAGATGAAGAAAACAGGAAATAAATCATTTTCCGACCAATTGAGTGAAATTTAATAATTTCCCGCGACACACCCGATGATCTCTCACGGCCAGCAAACATGTGAATCTTTGCTCTAAACTCCTTATTTCTCCCCGTCGGGCACCCTGACTGTCCTGCTTCCTGTGGGTCCAGCCTACAACAGCGAGGACCAGTTGCTGTGGAGACCAGGACATCTTCCGCCGCAGGATGTGGAGGACTTCCTGTTGAGTGCACAGACCCCACATGGCCAGGAGGGGGCACATTGCAGACAACCGTGTTCCGGCACGGTCCGAGACAATGAACAGGTACATCCGAGGATTTGGCGCTCCTTGATTTGTCTTAATTGAAAGCTTTTGTGGTGTCCTGTACGTTGCCAGGCGCTGTATGAACTGGTCAAATGCAACTTCAATGCAGACGAGGCCCTGCGACGTTTACGCTTTAATGTGAAAGTGTGGAGTGGTAAGTTTCTTTTCCATGTAAAGCCTCGTTCACGCTTGCATGCACTTTGTCCCTGCAGTGGCACGCCATTTTGTGTAGCGATGGCGGGCCAGTGAGTAAATTCTTGGTAAATAGTGTTAAGTGTGTGGAAGTGCACAGGGCTGAATCTCAGTGTTGAACATGAAACATTTGTGGCCAACTAGCCGTGAATGCACCGCAAGCTCGGTGGGCGGGGCATATCCACTGCTACGTTCACATTGCAGGTCGATTTTTTTTTTTTTTTCAATTCATATTTTTCAAATGCTACCCAAGTTTTGTTGATATTTAGATATAAATTTTATACATATCCAATCTACTGTAGTCTGAGCAGTCAAGTCTGACCTGTAAGTCATGGAAAGGTGTCGTTACCGTGGTTACCGACTTGGAAAAAGGGACAATTTTAGGGAGTTTCACATGTCCTCCATGAACTCCTGTGGCCAAAATTCTTACCCTCTTTCTTACTGCACTATAGTATACTTATACTATACGATGAGTATACTCATACTATAGTATACTATACTATGAGTATACTTTTATACAACATTTTTTATCTACATATTTACATTCCTGAACCATGAATGACTAACAATGCTAACATGCTAATGTTATTATAATCATCACCTAGCATGATAGTGCTCAGTATCTGCTCAAGTTTATGCTCATGGAATTTGAACAAAAAATGCTAGTTTGCTCATGTTAGCTTGCTAGCAATGCTAACGTGTTAATGTTGGCATGCCAACACCTAGCATAATTTTGGGTAAATATGAAAATGGATAAAAATGATGCTCTGCTAATATCAGCATGCTAGCAATGCCAACATGCTAATGTAAGCATGCTAACATCTACCATGATACTGGTGTTTTTGTATGTGTCTACCCATAAAATGTTAGGATGCTAACGCCTGGCGTGATAAGGCTAAATGTCCTGAACAAGTGGAGCCACAACAAAATGGAGCCAAAGAAAGTTGTCATTGTCCGTATTTTGGTAAAGAAGTTGAGAAATATTATTGAATTCAAGAAATAACTCATGGCAAAACAGGAAGGTGGTGTCAATGTTGGTCTCGCTGCAACATCGTGTCTTTGGCAGCCGTCACATCTAATGTGAAGATCATACACAGGCAGTGGAGCTGACTTTCGGCTGGCAATGCTATAACATGCTAGTTGTTAGCATGCTAACATCAAAAAAGAAAACACTGTTATTCAAAGTTTATACCTTTTGAAAATACCAAAAAGCTAATGTGCTAATTTTAGAATGCTTCAAATGCTAACATGCTCGCTGTTGGCATGCTGACAATTAGCATAATGAAATAAAAATAATTAAAAAATTGTCTTGATGAAAGTTTATGTGTATGAATATAGTTTAACTTGTAAAGACTATGTAAGTTTATATCATTTGAAAATAGCACAAGGGCTAACTTGTTAGCATGTTAACATGCTTATGGTTACCATACTGGGACCCAACATAAAAACACTGTCTAAATGTTAGAACACTCACAATGCTAAAATTTTAGCATGTTAACTGTTAGCATGCTGACACCTAGCATAATAGTGCTTAATCTTGATGTAAGTATATGCCTATGAAAGTATCTTAACATCGTAACTGTTAGCATGCTAACACCTAACATAAAAACACTGTCAGTGTAAGTTTTTTCTTAAATAGCAAAAAGCGATCCTGCTAATTTTAGAAACGCTAACATGGTAGCTGTTAGCATGCTGACACCCAGTATAATAGCATATTATATATTATGCATAAGAAAATACTGTGGATTAACATGTTAACTGTTAGTATGCTAACACCTAACATGAAAACACTTTCTATTTAAGTTTATACCCCTTAACATTAGCAAAATGGCTAACATGCTAACATTGTGTTAGCATACTAACACCTACAATTAAAAACACTGTCAGTGTAAATATTTTTGAAAATAGCAAAAAGCGATCCTGCTAATTTTAGAATGCCAGAAACGCTAACATGGTAGCTGTTAGCATGCTGACACCCAGTATAATAGCTCTTAGTCTTGATATAAGTTCATGCATAAGAAAATACTGCGGATTAACATGTGAACTGTTAGTATGCTAACACCTAACATGAAAACACTTTCTATTTAAATTTATACCCCTTAACATTAGCAAAAAGGCTAACATGCTAACATTGTGTTAGCATACTAACACCTACAATTAAAAACACTGTCAGTGTAAATATTTTTGAAAATAGCAAAAAGCGATCCTGCTAATTTTAGAATGCCGGAAACGCTAACATGGTAGCTGTTAGCATGCTGACACCCAGTATAATAGCTCTTAGTCTTGATATAAGTTCATGCATAAGAAAATACTGCGGATTAACATGTGAACTGTTAGTATGCTAACACCTAACATGAAAACACTTTCTATTTAAATTTATACCCCTTAACATTAGCAAAATGGCTAACATGCTAACATTGTGTTAGCATACTAACACCTACAATTAAAAACACTGTCAGTGTAAATATTTTTGAAAATAGCAAAAAGCGATCCTGCTAATTTTAGAATGCCAGAAACGCTAACATGGTAGCTGTTAGCATGCTGACACCCAGTATAATAGCTCTTAGTCTTGATATAAGTTCATGCATAAGAAAATACTGCGGATTAACATGTGAACTGTTAGTATGCTAACACCTAACATGAAAACACTTTCTATTTAAATTTATACCCCTTAACATTAGCAAAATGGCTAACATGCTAACATTGTGTTAGCATACTAACACCTACAATTAAAAACACTGTCAGTGTAAATATTTTTGAAAATAGCAAAAAGCGATCCTGCTAATTTTAGAATGCCGGAAACGCTAACATGGTAGCTGTTAGCATGCTGACACCCAGTATAATAGCTCTTAGTCTTGATATAAGTTCATGCATAAGAAAATACTGCGGATTAACATGTGAACTGTTAGTATGCTAACACCTAACATGAAAACACTTTCTATTTAAATTTATACCCCTTAACATTAGCAAAATGGCTAACATGCTAACATTGTGTTAGCATACTAACACCTACAATTAAAAACACTGTCAGTGTAAATATTTTTGAAAATAGCAAAAAGCGATCCTGCTAATTTTAGAATGCCAGAAACGCTAACATGGTAGCTGTTAGCATGCTGACACCCAGTATAATAGCTCTTAGTCTTGATATAAGTTCATGCATAAGAAAATACTGCGGATTAACATGTGAACTGTTAGTATGCTAACACCTAACATGAAAACACTTTCTATTTAAATGTATACCCCTTAACATTAGCAAAATGGCTAACATGCTAACATTGTGTTAGCATACTAACACCTACAATTAAAAACACTGTCAGTGTAAATATTTTTGAAAATAGCAAAAAGCGATCCTGCTAATTTTAGAATGCCAGAAACGCTAACATGGTAGCTGTTAGCATGCTGACACCCAGTATAATAGCTCTTAGTCTTGATATAAGTTCATGCATAAGAAAATACTGCGGATTAACATGTGAACTGTTAGTATGCTAACACCTAACATGAAAACACTTTCTATTTAAATTTATACCCCTTAACATTAGCAAAATGGCTAACATGCTAACATTGTGTTAGCATACTAACACCTACAATTAAAAACACTGTCAGTGTAAATATTTTTGAAAATAGCAAAAAGCGATCCTGCTAATTTTAGAATGCCAGAAACGCTAACATGGTAGCTGTTAGCATGCTGACACCCAGTATAATAGCTCTTAGTCTTGATATAAGTTCATGCATAAGAAAATACTGCGGATTAACATGTGAACTGTTAGTATGCTAACACCTAACATGAAAACACTTTCTATTTAAATTTATACCCCTTAACATTAGCAAAATGGCTAACATGCTAACATTGTGTTAGCATACTAACACCTACAATTAAAAACACTGTCAGTGTAAATATTTTTGAAAATAGCAAAAAGCGATCATGCTAATTTTAGAATGCCAGAAACGCTAACATGGTAGCTGTTAGCAAAAATGATGCTCTGCTAATATCAGCATGCTAGCAATGCCAACATGCTAACGTAAGCGTGCTAACATCTACCATGATACTGGTGTTTTTGTATGTGTCTACCCATAAAATGTTAGGATGCTAACGCCTGGCGTGATAAGGCTAAATGTCCTGAACAAGTGGAGCCACAACAAAATGGAGCCAAAGAAAGTTGTCATTGTCCGTATTTTGGTAAAGAAGTTGAGAAATACTATTGAATTCAAGAAATAACTCATTGTGCGTAAGCAGAACGCCAACAGTGCGCAGACTAATCTTCAGGTTTTTCAAGTTTATTGTTTGCATCATTTTGCTGATTTTGTTAGTCTTTCTTGTTCTGCAGAAGAGCTGTGCGGCTGGAGTGAGGAGGAGTGTAGGAATTTTGAGCATGGCTATAAAGTTTACGGGAAAAACTTCCATCTCATTCAGGCTAATAAGGTGAGTGTTGAAAAGATGTTTATCCCACACGAATAAAGTCATAGCATGATGACAAAAAGAAAGTGTTGTTTTTGTCGATAACTGCATATAATTTTTTTGCATAGCTATGCGGCTTGGTTAAAAAATGTCAACATGGCCCCTCCGTCCTTTGATTTTTCAGTAACACTTAATCAAAAAAAGGTTGGACACCCCTGGTATAAATATAACTCTTTCACGTTATTCCAATGTCTGTCCCGCCGCCTACAGTATAAACATAATGTGGCCTCATAGATGGCTTCCAAACCCTTCCTCATCCCGTGTAGGCGTAACCAGCATGGCTTCTTCTCCACCCAGGTACGAACCCGCTCTGTGGGGGAGTGTGTGGAGTATTACTACATGTGGAAGAAGTCTGAGCGCCACGAGTTATTCACTCAGCAAGCCACCAGGATCACTCGCAAGAAGTACACCTTGCAGTCGGGGAGCATGTGAGTTCTAACGCATCCTTGTCTGACCCGTCCTTATCCGGTCCAAGAAGTCCTACAGCATTGGTTCCCCCTTTGGGGATCTGACGGGGTGTCATGTACTTACTACACACACACACTCCAAGAACTATATTTTATACTGTGTATACTTTATTACTTTGTGTACTAGGTGCTACTTGTGTTCAAAATAACTTAAGTTCTGAATGGACTTGGATAAAACATTCAGTAATTGTCGGAAATAGGAATATGGAAGAACTGAATACATTTTGGGGGTGATCCGGATCACCGTCTGAATCCAGGAATTTTTCCTTGTGAGATCAGACCATTTTCAACATTTGTGCATACATATATACTCCAACTCCACAAAAAATGGTCAGAGCACTTGATTTGCTAGGTGTTAGCATGCTAACGTTAGCATACTAGTATTTTTTTTTTGCCATTGTCATGGGTAAACACATATAAAACAGATGTTATGCTAATATTAGCATAGTGGCATTATTAATTTTTTCGCGGGTAGTCACAAATATGAACACTTAGTTTAGCACATTCATTAAAGGTGTTAGCATGCTAACACTGCCAGCATACTGAAATTAGCAATTTCAGACATTTTCACAGCTACACACTATTATGCTAGGTGTTAGCTTGCTAATATTGAGATGCTAGATTTGCTAGCTTGCTAACATGAGTATACTATAGTATACTGCACTATACGATGAGTATACTTTTACGATACTGTAGTATATACTATAGTATACTTCATGAACATGGATTTAGCACTATATTGCTAGGTGGTAGCCTATGGTAATATTATCATGTTAGCATGATAACAACATGATAAAAACATTCTCAGCATTTTTAGAGGTACTTAGACAAACACTTAGTGCTATTATGCTAGGAGTTAGCATGCGAACGTTAGCATGTTACCATTCGCTACCATAGCATGGAAAATACAGTAAACCTTTTTTGTCCTTGCAGGTACAGTTTTGCTTGTTTTTGCTCATAACTTTGGTTGTGTTACTCCTTCTGGCATGATTTGTCAGTGAAAAGAAACTTTACTTTAACTGTCCTGGAGGCTAATGGATAAGAAGATTCATCCTGACCTCCTGTCCTGTATTACCTGCTGCAGGGAAGAAGGAGACCAGGACGGGGATGCTGGTGACACAGAGGGGAGCAATAATTCCGCTGCCATATTGTCACGCAGCTCCACTGTCTCCGGAAAGCTGGTGACCCCTTTACCTCCGCCGTCGAACCTGGAACTGGACAAACCAGGTGAACAACTGAATAAGAAACACCATAATAATGTAGAACATTTGGAAGAGTACTTTTTTTACCGTACCGGGTTCCAGCTGACCCACACTCTCATACTGCAACCACACATACTGGACTTGTTCGGCCTTGAGGACCCTGTGTGTGCCTGGACTTGTATTGTACATGTTATCATTCATAACCGGCAGGTTTATGATACATTAGGGCTGTCAAATATAGCAGGCTAATGGCAGAAACTCATTTATTTCATTCATTATGTGAATATTTTTCACGTCATTAATGCATCAAGCCACATGACTCGATGTGACGGTGTCTGGCGTTCTTGAATAACTTTACTCTGACATAAAAACATCAGCAGCAGTGGTGTGGAAAAGTGTTTGCTTCTTCCTGGTTTCTTATTTTTAGCATGTTTCTCACACTCCAATGTTTCAGTTCATCAAACAAACAAAACACAACTCAACACTTTATGCAGTTTTAAAATGAAACTTCTTATTGTTAAGGAAGAAAAAAAACCTCCAAAGTGAAAGTGTGAAAGCCCCAATGTGTTCAATCATAACATAACAGAGATGAATTGAGTTATAAAGCCATTTCTAAAGCTTTGGGACTCCAGCTAACCACAGTGAGAGCCATTATCCTTCCCAGGAGCGGCCGGTCAAACAAAATGTTAATGTCGGTGTTCATGACTCCACCGTAAGAAAGACACTGAAGCACTGCTGAACAAGAAGAACATTAAGGCTGGTCTCCATTTGGCCAGAAAACATCTTCATGATCCCCAAGACCTTTGGGAAAATACTCTGTGGTTGAACCTTTTGGAAGGTGTGTGTCCCATTCCATGTGGCATGAGAGGAAAAAGGAGTCAAACATGGTGGTGGTAGTGTGATGGTCTGCTGAATCCTATTTAGATGCTGTGGCATGACCTTCAAAAGTCCTTGATGCTGGAAAAGCCTCCAATGTGGCTGAATGACAACAATTCCTCCACAGCTGGAAGAGACTCATTGCAAGTTATCATAAAAGGCTTGGTTGCACTTGTTGCCGCTAAGGGTGGCACAGCTACTTATTAGCTTTAGGCTAATAATTTTCTCCATTCATCATAAAAGGTTTCATTTAAAAACTGCATTTTGAGTTCAGTTGTGTTGTCATGACTAATATTTACATTTCTTTGATGGTCTGAAATATTGAAGTGTGATAAGTCATGAAAAAGTGACTTTCGGCGTGTAAATGGTAAATAATATCTCCTCCAGAAGGTAGTCGGCTGTTTTCATCCTTCTGTATGTAAAACATTTCCACACCACATCAGATACATTTTCATCTGCAGTTATCGTATACGTATTTTCTGTTACATGCCTTATTTCAATCACACGCTTTATGTCTTGTTTTGAATCATCTTCTGTTCTGTTAATCATTTTTTGCATCTTTCCCCTCCATGATGTGTCGTGTTTGACGTCTGTCTGCATGCATGCATGGTTCCCACCTTTTTGACGCGGGTCTGCAGAGGAGGAGGGTCGACCCCGGCGCAGACGGACTCCCCGCTTTCACTTAAAGCCGTGACCCTGATGCTGTCAGGGCGCAGAAAGCAGGTTGCGCCTGCAGGTAAAGAAAGAGGGAGGGTCCGTCACAGTAGATCCAGGGATTGCGTGCACAGACAACCACAAGTCACTGAGACTTCGCGTTACAACCCCCCCCCCCCCCAAATAATAAATAAATAATCAATGAATGAACTAGAAAAGAACTCGGAAAACGCAGACCTCCACCAAGCGCCATACTGCGCCCTATAATGCGTACTGTGATTTACAGCATAAATATTAGTCCAACATTTTTTATCTACATATTTACATTCCTGAACCATGAATGACTAACAATGCTAACATGCTAATGTTATTATAATCATCACCTAGCATGATAGTGCTCAGTATCTGCTCAAGTTTATACTCATGGAATTTGAACAAAAAATGCTAGTTTGCTCATGTTAGCTTGCTAGCAATGCTAACGTGTTAATGTTGGCATGCCAACACTTAGCATAATTTTGGGTAAATATGAAAATGGATAAAAATGATGCTCTGCTAATATCAGCATGCTAGCAATGCCAACATGCTAACGTAAGCATGCTAACATCTACCATGATACTGGTGTTTTTGTATGTGTCTACCCATAAAATGTTAGGATGCTAACGCCTGGCATGATAAGGCTAAATGTCCTGAACAAGTGGAGCCACAACAAAATGGAGCCAAAGAAAGTTGTCATTGTCCGTATTTTGGTAAAGAAGTTGAGAAATATTATTGAATTCAAGAAATAACTCATGGCAAAACAGGAAGGTGGTGTCAATGTTGGTCTCGCTGCAACATCGTGTCTTTGGCAGCCGTCACGTCTAATGTGAAGATCATACACAGGCAGTGGAGCTGACTTTCGGCTGGCAATGCTATAACATGCTAGTTGTTAGCATGCTAACATCAAAAAAGAAAACACTGTTATTCAAAGTTTATACCTTTTGAAAATACCAAAAAGCTAATGTGCTAATTTTAGAATGCTTCAAATGCTAACATGCTCGCTGTTGGCATGCTGACAATTAGCATAATGAAATAAAAATAATTACAAAATTTGTCTTGATGAAAGTTTATGTGTATGAATATAGTTTAACTTCCTAACTCCTAAGGCTAACACCTAACATGTAAAGACTATGTAAGTTTATATCATTTGAAAATAGCACAAGGGCTAACTTGTTAGCATGTTAACATGCTTATGGTTACCATACTGGGACCCAACATAAAAACACTGTCTAAATGTTAGAACACTCACAATGCTAACATTTTAGCATGTTAACTGTTAGCATGCTGACACCTAGCATAATAGTGCTTAATCTTGATGTAAGTATATGCACATGAAAGTATCTTAACATCGTAACTGTTAGCATGCTAACACCTAACATAAAAACACTGTCAGTGTAAGTTTTTTTTTTAAATAGCAAAAAGCGATCCTGCTAATTTTAGAAACACTAACATGGTAGCTGTTAGCATGCTGACACCCAGTATAATAGCATATTATATATTATGCATAAGAAAATACTGTGGATTAACATGTTAACTGTTAGTATGCTAACACCTAACATGAAAACACTTTCTATTTAAATTTATACCCCTTAACATTAGCAAAATGGCTAACATGCTAACATTGTGTTAGCATACTAACACCTACAATTAAAAACACTGTCAGTGTAAATATTTTTGAAAATAGCAAAAAGCGATCCTGCTAATTTTAGAATGCCAGAAACGCTAACATGGTAGCTGTTAGCATGCTGACACCCAGTATTATAGCTCTTAGTCTTGATAGTTTATGCATAAGAAAATACTGCGGATTAACATGTGAACTGTTAGTATGCTAACACCTAACGTGAAAACACTTTCTATTTAAGTTTATACCCCTTGACATTAGCAAAAAGGCTAACATGCTAACATTGTGTTAGCATACTAACACCTAAAATTAAAAACACTGTCAGTGTAAGTTTTTTTTGATAATAGCAAAAGCGATCCCGCTAATTTTAGAATGCCAGAAACGCTAACATGGTAGCTGTTAGCATGTTAAATACTGTGGATTAACATGTTAACATGTTAGTATGCTAACACCTCACATGAAAACAAGTTTATACTCCTTGACATTAGCAAAAAGGCTAACAAGCTAACATGGTGTTAGCATACTAACACCTAAAATGAAAAAGTTTACATCACTGATTTTTTTATAACCAAATTTGAAAATGGCAAAATACGTAGCTAACATGCTAATGTTAGACTGCTGGCAAGGCAATGTAAGTTTATACCCATAAAAATGCTAATATGTTAACTTTAGCAGGCTAGCAACTCTGACGTGCTAGCTGTTAGCATGAGAACACCTAAAATACAAGGTAAATTGTCTGAAATATGTTTATTATCTGTGGTTATAGCTACAATATTGGGAAATATTGGTGGATATAGGGGTGTTATTTCATGTCTAGAGTACTCCAATAATGTTAAAAAGCATATTTAGAAGGTGGCAAACAGGTTTTCTATGCCATAACTACCAAAACATTACATTTATAAAGAAGTCCATTTTGTGCGATGCTGTACGTGATGCGTGACGTTTTCTTATCCAGATGAAGAACTGCTGACGGGGCTGTGTGGCGACGGATGTCCTCAGAACCTGCTCGCCCGCCGCTTCCCTCCATCTGCAGATGAGAGGGATTTCCTCCCAGGCGGTTGTTGTCCCGCAGGTTCAGTCCAGCTGGAGCAGCAGTGCGCCTGCGAGGACCTCCTGACCTGCCGGGACCATCATCGCCCTCCGGGCTTCTTCCAGTTCCACGTGAGTGACGGTCCTTTTGTTCCTGAGGAGGCCGACTGCGGAGCGGCAGGAGACGTGACTGATCCCGGGTGGGACTTCACCTGCCATGGGCCTTCTCTGCCCCACCTACTGACTTCCTGTCCGGCCTCTCTGCCCCTCCCGTCCGGCGATGGCACTTGGAATAATCCAAATTGACTTTGAATCCCTTGTAACAGTAACCAGAACAAAAAGTACACTCAATACTCCGGCATTCCGGCGCATTGAAGCAATAAGAGCGAGACACGTTTCAGCACGCAAAGATCACTTTATTCCCACCCCAAACATCCTCCATCCGCTCCCTGTTGTCGCTTTCCCGTCCTCCTTCCTCTTTAGTGCCACTCAGCAGGTGTAGCCAGATTAGCAGATTGTGATCACATCATAGTCCACATCAGGCTGGCCTTGACAGCGCTGACTCACGAGATCGGAATTTCTCCCGATGTTGGCGTCCGGTGTCATCTTCACATGCATTCCTTCTTTTTTAGCACAGATTAATTACACTAAATGTACCCCATCCAATCCAGATGACACAGTATCTAGTAAAGTGGCTTTCTAGATTATGAAGTGGATTAGGACAGAATAGGATTCATCTTTGGTATAAAAGGGATACACGCAGGTTCCATCCTGGGATATACACTTGATTGGCCCGGATTATAACCATGCCCAGAATGCATATTCAGGGTATGAATTTGACTCATCCAGATTATACACAGCATTAGACTGGACTAGCCCAGATTAGGATCCCAGAGTCCTTGAGTTTATACCCCGAACTAACCTAGACTACCCGAGGATATATTCTACCATATAAACGAGGACAGGCATTGAGATTATATGCTGTGATATAAACCTCACCAGTCTAAATTAAACTACTAGACCAGATTATAATCTTGGGGTTTAGATTTATACACAGATTTCAACTGGCCAGGGTATAGATTTGACAGGCCCAAATTATATCAGGACTTAGTCTGAACAACCCCGCAGAAAAGTTCTGGGTAAAACCATGCAGTGTCAAATTAACTAGCCAGACTCGGGATTAAACTGCATTTGCCCAGATTATAGTCCTAGTGCGTACATTTGAATGGAGTGGATTATACCTGGTCTTAATCTGGACTAGCCTGTAATACAACTTGAGGATCTGCGATATAAATGTCACTATGCCCAGGATTAAACTGGAGTAGCCCAGATTATAGAACCAGGTCATAAACCTGACTGGACCAGATACTAATCGGCTTTAATCTGCAGTCACAACATGAGGACTTGCAATACGAATATCACAAGGCCAGTTTTAACCCAGGATTAAACTGGACTAGCTGAGATTATGGCCCAAGGGTGTAAATTTGACTGGACTAGGATGACATTTGGGGTTAATCTAGGCTCGTCTTTCATACATTTTGAGGAACGGAAATATAAATGTCACTAGGTCGGACTACACCCAGGATTAAACTGGACCGTTTGAGATTATGGTCCTGGGCTGTAAATTTGACTGGACTAGGATGACATTTGGATTTAGTAATCTGGACTAGTCTTTCATACAATCTAAGGAACTGCAATATAATCACTAAATCGTATCGTACCCAGGATTAAACTGGACTAGCCCAGATTATAAATCCAGGGCATAAACCTGACTGGGCTAGATTGTGATTAATCTGGACAAATCTGCTATCCCAACCTGAGGACCTGCAATATAAACGTCACTAAAAACTGAACTAGCCCAGATTATAGTCCTGGGCTAGGGCTAGTCTCTCATACAATTTGAGGAACTGCCCACTAGGATGGTCTGTACCCAGGATTAAACTGGACTAGCCCAGATTATAAATCCAGGGCTAGGGCTAGTCTCTCATACAATTTGAGGAACTGCCCACTAGGATGGTCTGTACCCAGGATTAAACTGGACTAGCCCAGATTATAGTCCTGGGCTAGGGCTAGTCTCTCATACAATTTGAGGAACTGCCCACTAGGATGGTCTGTACCCAGGATTAAACTGGACTAGCCCAGATTATAGTCCTGGGCTAGGGCTAGTCTCTCATACAATTTGAGGAACTGCCCACTAGGATGGTCTGTACCCAGGATTAAAATGAACTAGCCCAGATTATAGTCCTGGGCTAGGGCTAGTCTCTGTTACAATTTGAGGAACTGCCCACTAGGATGGTCTGTACCCAGGATTAAACCGGACTAGCCCAGATTATAAATCCAGGGCATAGACCTGACTGGGCTAGATTGTGATTAATCTGGACAAATCTGCCATCCCAATCTGAGGACCTGCAATATAAACGTCACTAAAACCAGACTCTGCCCAGGATTAAACTGAACTAGCCCAGATTATAGTCCTGGGCTAGGGCTAAGTCTCTGTTACAATTTGAGGAACTGCCCACTAGGCTGGTCTGTACCCAGTATTAAACCGGACTAGCCCAGATTATAAATCCAGGGCATAAACCCGACTGGGCCAGATACTACAGCATTCCAGATTATAATTGGAGTTAATATGAACAAATCTGCAGTC
Organism: Doryrhamphus excisus; assembly: GCF_037039965.1. Taxonomy (NCBI): domain Eukaryota; kingdom Metazoa; phylum Chordata; class Actinopteri; order Syngnathiformes; family Syngnathidae; genus Doryrhamphus; species Doryrhamphus excisus. The sequence continues at coordinate 21,662,366 of NC_136360.1, forward strand.
ACAACTTGAGGACCTAGACCGGTCTATACACAGGATTAAACTGGATTTGCTCAGGTTTTGGTCCTGGGGTATAAATTTGACTGGACCAAGGATGCCATTTGGGGTTAATCTGGGCTAGTCTGTAATATAAACATCACTAGGCCGGTCTGTGCCGAGGTTTAAATTGGACTAGCACAGATTATAGTGCCAGGGCGTAAATTTGATTATATTTAATCTGTACTAGCGATAAATTGTACAAACCTGTCGTGTACCCTGCAATATAGAGGAAGAATCACTAATCCAGACTACGGCCAAGATTGAATTGGATTAAAAAAAAAAAAGACTTGAGCGCATGAATAAATTAATCCCATTTGTTGTCTTTTTTAATCCAATAAAACTTAAAATGCTTAAAATTTCATGAGAATTTCCATCAACATTTTTGGATGTGATATTTGAATCTGCCGAACAAACCTGAATGTTTTCAGAATTTTTATTTTTTCGGTCCCGATCCATATTTGGTTCTTGTGATATCGTGATGTAAAGCAAACATTTCAGGGAACAGGATGTTGCTTGTTTGTGTCAATCTTCTATTTATTTGTTTGTTTGTTTATTTTTTGTCCTTCTCGGCAAATATTTCACATCTTTCTTTCTAAAGACGAGTGGATGCTTCCGGACAAGACCATGTGGTTTTTTTTTTCTTTTTACTTTTTGACTTTTTGTTGTCATGTACTGCTTCAATTGTTGAATTAATTATTATATTTTGTAAAAAAAAAAACAAATAAATAAAATAAAGAATCAAACTGTTTTGGAATATTGATGTTTTTCACAGCTATTTACATAGTAGAAATTATTTCCTAATACATGAATGTCAAATTCATTCTATTTTATACGCTGGCGACAGCCTGCAATGACTAGAAATAGCCGGAAGGGGGCAGAAAATGCTCGCGAATGCTTTCCTGCTTTGTCCGCTGAAAATTTGACTTCCATTTGGTTTTTTTTTCCCAAAGTTCCAATGTTTTTTTCTTCAATTTATCTGTTAACATGCTAACATCTACTATAAAAACACTGTTTAAACTCATTTATACCTTTTGAAAATATCAAAATAACATTCTATTTTTAACATTTTATAATGTTAGCAGTTACCATCCATCCATTTTCTACTGCTTATCCTCAGCCTATCCCGGCTGTCATGTGGCGAGAGGCAGGGTACCCTGGACTGGACTGGTGGCCATCCAATCACATAATTAAAAAAGTAAAAAAGTAATAATATGACATTTTCAGAATAAAGTCATACATTTACAAAGATGTATTACTTTTTTTTGTAATTTTGCAACTTTATTCTTGTACAGTTACAACTTTATTGTCATACCTTTATGACTTTATTTCTTGCAAAATTATAACCATTTTTCTCATGAATTAACTTTTTATTTTAATAAATCAATAAATTTCATTCTTGGAAATGTACGACTTTATTCTCATACATTTATGTTTTTTTTAAATTATTTTTTTACATTTATTTATTTTTTTCTCTGAAATTTACGACCTCAGCTATGTAAATTAATGACTTTTACTCAAAATTTGTTTCTAAAAAATTCATGACCTTATTTTCTCAATTGTATTACTTTTTTTAATTTACGGCTTTAGTCTCATTAAAAAAAATTCTCATTTATTAAAATCAATTACAACTTTATTCTCACAATATTACGACTTTTTTTTCTTTTGTTATGACTTTTTTTTCTTTTGTTACGACTTAAATCTCATACATTTACTGTTTGATTTATTGCAAATTTATGACCCAAATAAAATACACTTTTTTCTCAGAAATTTACACATTTATGAGTTTTTTTTGCTAAACATTAGTCCCGGAAATTAACAACCTTATTCTCTGAAATTTCTTTATCCTGACTTTATCCAAATTCTCTGTCCTAGTTTTAGAGCAATGATTTCTTTATGAATGTTTTTTTTTACATTTTTATATGTTTAAGAGGTGATGAAAAAAGATACATTAAAAAATCTTAACGCATTTGCTGTTCATATTTCAGATGATTATATGGCATAAGAAATATACTTGAATAAACTCTTTGTTGGTCATGCAAGGTCATGCAGGTCCGGTGAGCTAAGTATATGTAAGTATATATAAGTGAGTATAAAAATATATATTATTCATATATATTATTCATAACATAACTATGTTTTAAGAAGTTTTTTTTGTTGCCACCGTTTGAGGCTTTAGTTATAAAAATATTAAAACTGTCAGATATTTCATGATATTCCATTTTTTTGGACTTCCTGAGGCTCCTCCCACTTCTCCTCCTCCCGCTGGCCGCCATGGCCACGCCCCCCGAGAGAGGAGAGTTTCCAAGGGAATAAGAGAGGAGAAAAGCAGACTTAGGAGAAAGTTTGTTGTGTCGAAAAGCCTTGGGTGTCACCCAGGCTGGGGAGGACGAGGTGCAGTGGAGTGGACAGTCGCGCGGTGCCGTGAAGTGTCGTGTCGTGCATGCGCAGTGGCGCGTCGTGGACACCGGACAAGAAAGCCTTTGGATTCTGGATTCTCCGTGTGGACTCTTTGGATCTCTCCGGTGTCCACTTCCTGAGCACCCAAATTCAACGCATGACTTTTTCATATTTCATAGAATCAAATACTCTTGAGAAGAAAGGAGCGGAGTTCTCTGTCGGCGTGTTTCCAGGTACGCCAGGATCCCGGAAGTTGGAACCCGCAGCGCAGGTTGCATAGTTGGGCCAAATGGGAAGCTGCTTTATGTTACCTTCAAATGCTCTAAGAAGAAAGAAGTGAAAGCAAAGATGAAGGGCGTGAAGACGAAGTTGTACGTGCTGATGGACGTGCTGTGTGTACTCGTTGGTAAGTTCTGCTCTCTTTGGAAGTACTTGTGTGTACTGTACTGCAGCAGTGGTAGTAGTGTAGCCATGGCAGCCACAGCGTTCAATTAGTATGCAAGAAAACACATTACACGAACTCGTCCACGTCTCTCAACTTGCAAGCAGGATGTGATACTTTTTTTTGGGGGGGGGGCATATTCCCATTCTCCTCCCGACTGCTGCCTGCACTCAACAGGAAGTGGAATGTTTGTTTATGGAAATCTGATATGCATTTTTGTTGGCCAAGAATCCTCACCTAGAAATATCCACTTTTCCGTTTCCAGTGAATGACTCCCAGTGCAAATAGCATCCTTTAATTGCTTTCTCACCCATCCCTCGTTTATCGCGGTTACATGGTTCCCGACCCAACCCCACAAGAGAATTTCCGTGTTGTTATTTTTATAGCTGGCACAGAAAACTGTTTCCGACTTTCTAAATGCCGCCGTGGGGGTTTAAAACATTGTTAGAGCCACGCGGAATAACAATTATTCTTTGTTTACATCACATTGCTAGCTACAGGATCACTGCGGGGACCTAACAGACGGCTATGCAAGCCAGCTAGCTAGTTAGCCTCGCCAATTTATGTATTCTAAACGCAAGACAGTGTTTCAAATAGAATGTTGAACCTGTTCATAACTTTATAAATACGTTTTGTTAAACATTAATAGAGCAATTCAGAGCTACTTTTACACTCCTTGTTGTTTGCATACATCACATTGCTCAGACGATGGTATCACTGCAGGCACATAACAGACGGCTACAGCTAGCATAGCAAGCTAGCGAGCTAACTAGTTAGCCTCTCCAATTTACATATTCAAATTTAAGGAAGTGTTTCAAATAGTGTCTAACTTGTTTGTGACTTTCTTAAATACGTTTTTTAACATTACTAAAGCAATTTAGACATGAAATAGTCACTTTTACACACGGTTGTTTGTTTACAACGCATTGCTCAGGCTGCCGTCATTGTAAGCTAGCGAGCTAACTAGTTAGCCTCTCCAATTTACATATTAAAATTTAAGGAAGTGTTTCAAATAGTGTCTAACTTGTTTGTGACTTTCTTAAATACGTTTTTAACATTACTAAAGCAATTTAGACATGAAATAGTCACTTTTACACACGATTGTTTACAACGCATCGCTCAGGCTGCCGTATCACTGCAGGCACCGCTGACATTGTAAGCTAGCGAGCTAACTAGTTAGCCTCTCCAATTTACATATTCAAATTTAAGGAAGCGTTTCAAATAGTGTCTAACTTGTTTGTGACTTTCTTAAATACGTTTTTTAACATTACTAAAGCAATTTAGACATGAAATAGTCACTTTTACACACGGTTGTTTGTTTACAACGCATTGCTCAGGCTGCCGTCATTGTAAGCTAGCGAGCTAACTAGTTAGCCTCTCAAATTTACATATTCAAATTTAAGGAAGTGTTTCAAATAGTGTCTAACTTGTTTGTGACTTTCTTAAATACGTTTTTTAACATTACTAAAGCAATTTAGACATGAAATAGTCACTTTTACACACGATTGTTTGTTTACAACGCATCACTCAGGCTGCCGTATCACTGCAGGCACCGCTGACATTGTAAGCTAGCGAGCTAACTAGTTAGCCTCTCCAATTTACATATTCAAATTTAAGGAAGCGTTTCAAATAGTGTCTAACTTGTTTGTGACTTTCTTAAATACGTTTTTTAACATTACTAAAGCAATTTAGACATGAAATAGTCACTTTTACACACGGTTGTTTGTTTACAACGCATTGCTCAGGCTGCCGTCATTGTAAGCTAGCGAGCTAACTAGTTAGCCTCTCCAATTTACATATTCAAATTTAAGGAAGCGTTTCAAATAGTGTCTAACTTGTTTGTGACTTTCTTAAATACGTTTTTTAACATTACTAAAGCAATTTAGACATGAAATAGTCACTTTTACACACGGTTGTTTGTTTACAACGCATTGCTCAGGCTGCCGTATCACTGCAGGCACCGCTGACATTGTAAGCTAGCGAGCTAACTAGTTAGCCTCTCCAATTTACATATTCAAATTTAAGGAAGCGTTTCAAATAGTGTCTAACTTGTTTGTGACTTTCTTAAATAAGTTTTTTTAACATTACTAAAGCAATTTAGACATGAAATAGTCACTTTTACACACGGTTGTTTGTTTACAACGCATTGCTCAGGCTGCCATCATTGTAAGCTAGCGAGCTAACTAGTTAGCCTCTCCAATTTACATATTCAAATTTAAGGAATTGTTTCAAATAGTGTCTAACTTGTTTGTGACTTTCTTAAATACGTTTTTTAACATTACTAAAGCAATTTAGACATGAAATAGTCACTTTTACACACGGTTGTTTGTTTACAACGCATTGCTCAGGCTGCCATCATTGTAAGCTAGCGAGCTAACTAGTTAGCCTCTCCAATTTACATATTCAAATTTAAGGAAGCGTTTCAAATAGTGTCTAACTTGTTTGTGACTTTCTTAAATACGTTTTTTAACATTACTAAAGCAATTTAGACATGAAATAGTCACTTTTACACACGGTTGTTTGTTTACAATGCATTGCTCAGGCTGCGCTAGCATTGTAAGCTAGCGAGCTAACAAGTTAGCCTCTTCAATTTACATATTCAAACCTAAAGCTTTTCAAACAGAGTCACTGACCTGTTTATGTTTTTTACATTATTAGAGCCCTGTAGAAGTGGAATAAAACCCAAATTCTCACTTTTACACTGTGATTATTGTTTGCTTAAATCACATTGCAGAGCAAGCTAGCGAGCTAACTTGTTTAAATCTGAATATACAGATTCAGATTTAAAAAGTGTTTCAAACAGAGTCACTAAACTGTTTATGTTTTTAACATTATTTGAGCCCTGTAGAGGTGAAATAAAACCCAAATAGTCACGTTTACACACCTATTATTGTTTGCTTTAGTCCATGTTAATGGTCCATTTGTAGATATTCTAAAAAATGTAATTTAACTAGAAAAATAACAAACAAATACATTTAAAAAAAATAGTAGTAAGTTGGCACAGCAGTAATTTTACAAGAATAAAGTCCAAATATTAAAGTAAAAAGTTGTAATCTAACAAATATTACAAGTAAAAATAATCTTATTTTAGTAGCATACAAATAAATAAAATAAATAAATGTTTTAAAAGTCAAAATTGTATGAAAACAAAGAATGAAAAAAAGTCTTTGGACAATTAGAAAAATTAGTATGTTTTGTCAAAGAAGAATAGAGTCAAATGATGATGGGAATAATGGCATGGTTACGAGAACAACATTTCATTCATTCATTCATTTTCTACTGCTTATCCTCACGAGGATCGCAGGGGGTGCTGGAGCCTATCCCAGCTGTCTTCGGCGAGAGGAGGGGCCTCTCTGGACTGGTGGCTAGCCAATCACAGGGCACATATAGACAAACAACCATTCCCACTCACATTCATACCTATGGACAATTTGGAGTCGCTAATTAACCTAGCATGTTTTTGGAATGTGGGAGGAAACCGGAGTACCCGGAGAAAACCCATGCATGCACGGGGAGAACATGCAAACTCCACACAGAGATAGCCGAGGGTGGAATTGAACCTGTGTGTTCTGTGTGAGGCCTGCGTGTTAACCACTCGGACGCTCTCCAGCCGAGAGGAACATTTACAAGAAGAAAGTTGATGTAGTCGGAAAATGGAAAAAAAACTTTAATTTTATGAGAATAAAGTCAAAATATGAATAGAAAAAAGTTGCAATGATATGAGAATAACCTTTACATTTAATGAGGAATAATAATGTCATTTTAGTAGCATAGAGATGAAATATTGTACTATATATATTTTATGAACTATATTCTATATAATAATTTTTTTGTCATCATATGATGAGAAACAAAAAAATGTCCCTGCACCGACTCTGTGTGTAAAAATGTCAAATTTCAATTTTGAGTGTTGGCCAAAGCTGAAGTGTGGCTGCTGCAGCGATGCAAGAATAACAACCACGCGGCGCGTAATTACACTGACCATCAGCCCTGCAGGGGAAAAAATAGTTTCCGCTTTCGTTGGGAAGTTTTGTGCGTTTTCTTCAACCGTTCATCTTGGCTTGTCATCCTCTTGCTTTTATAAGCTACTGATTGGTGGCTCATTAACTCATTCAATACCAAAGATGTACTTAAACCTTTGTATAAACCCTGATAATGTATTTATACATCTTTTAGGTTTTTTTGCCGAGAGTTGCCAAATAAGAGTTGATCCCTATGCACATGAATAAATAGAATTTTTAAAAGCCGTAAAAACGGCCACAATTATCATCTATTATGGCCGCCGCTCAAGGGGTTGTCTTTTGAAAAACAAGTTGACACCACGTGTATTCCTTGTCGGATCTTTGGGTTGGGTGCATCTGCGTACAGAAAGTGTACATTCGGTTTTGGGATGCACCTCCACAAACCCAGGTAAATGAAAACTCAAAACATTTGGCACAGGAGTATAAGAAAGGTGACTTTGGCGAATGACCTTTCCGAAAACAATGGTATACATGGAAAGGAATATTCCAATCTCTTGTCTACATGCGCCGCTATAATCAAACAGAATAGTCAATGGGGCATGCCCAGTAAAACGTAAACATCAACATCACGTGATACCGACTTCCCCGAGTTTTTCTTTCACTTGTTGGAATAACTCCGTATTGCCAGTTTTTCGTTCGTCCAGTCTTTAAATTTAGTTTGGATCAAAAACAAACTTTCCACAGTAGTCCAGTGCTGATTCATCGCCTCCATTTTTAAAAGTGAAGAACATGCGCTGAAAGAACGCACCCGGGATCAATTTAAACAGGAAAAGATCAAATTCAATCTTACTAATATTTATAATTAAACTCAGGACATGTTTTATATAGATATATATTTTCTTTTTTAAAGACAAACTGGACTTGTGAATAAAGTATAGAAGGGTTTAGATTCTGTTCCACAGATGGCGGTAATGCACACGAAAGCTGCTTGCCAACCGCCAATTAACAATAGAAGAAGAAAAACACCACGATGAAGAAGAAGGCACCCTATATATTTTACACGTAACAGTCCACCTGGTATTATTGTATCTGTAAAATTGTCATGCAATCTGCTATTATTATTTAGTATTTTATATTTATATTTAAATATTTAAAAAATAATAAAATATTACAATAATTACAATAAAATTAAAATAATAATCATTATATTATTATTATGTAAAATATGCAAATATAACAATAATATTATATATAATTAATATAATAATTAGCATTAATATAATAATATAATAATCAGTAGCTCTAATAATAATTATAATAATCTAATAATAATAATAATTATTATTATTATTATAAACAATAATATTTAATTAATAATTTATTTATTATTTTATATTATATTTAAATATTTAAAAAATAATGAAATATAATAATAATTACAATAAAATTAAAATAATAATTATTATATTATTATTATTATGTAAAATATGCAAATATAACAATAATATCATATATAATTAATATAATAATTAGCATTCATATAATAATTATAATAACCATAGTAGTTCTAATCATAATTATAATAATCTAATAATAATATTAATAATAATTATTATAATAATAAATAATAATATTGAATTAATAATTTATTATTTTATATTCATATTTAAATATTTAAAAAAATAATAAAATATTATAATAATTACAATAAAATTAAAATAATAATTATTATATTATTATTATGTAAAATATGCAAATATAACAATAATATTATATATAATTAATATAATAATTAGCATTAATATAATAATTATAATAATCATAGTAGTTCTAATAATAATTATAATAATCTAATAATAATAATAATAATTATTATTATTATGTGCTTGTGTCCCTTTTTTCAGGAGCACTTTGTAAACAACAGACCATGTCAAAAAACGAAATTGATAAAACCATCAAAAGGTTGGCTCAGGCCATGATGCCAGGTTGTATGTTGAGTTTAAATGAAATACTTTGGAAAGATTGGGCGGGCCGTATTCAAACACTTGGCCGGCCGGATGTGGCCCCCGGGCCGTAGTTTGCCCACCCCTGGATTAGACTCTCATCTTTCATCAGGTAAAAAAAGAGTCCAAGTCCTTTTTACATCCAAGTATGCACAAACCACATTCTCATCTAAATTTGGCCCATGCTGACGGATTTCTTTGTCATTCCCACTTTGGTCTGTCAAAGACCGCGAATGAAGATGCACTCGTCCTTTTTTGGCATGTGAACGTTCACAAGAGACAAATAGATGGTGGGTGTTGGCTCGGGTGGTGCCCTAGGGTAGTTGTGTCATTTGTTTGGAGGGGGAGGAGCTTGCTTGCTACACATGATTGGCAGCAAACCACATTCAGCGCACCCTTGAGGCGCAATCGTAGTGTTGCTTTCGAGTAACCAGTTTTTTGTTGACTCGCTAAAAAAACACACCCACATTCCTATTCAACGCAGCGCACATTCAGTGCTGCATCTTTCCTTTGGACACCTCTCATCCAGGCTGGAGTAGGATGTAGCATTTATATGAATATGATGATGTCATGCACTTGTTACTTCGACACAAGGTCTCGGGCCCAACTGCTGAAACGCTGCCTAAACAGGCTTAAAAAATATTATTTTAAAATTGCTTTTTTATTTTTTATTTTAACAATGAATCAAACATTCATTCATTTTCTACCGCTTATCCTCACGAGGGTCACGGTGGTGCTGGAGCCTATCCCGGCTGTCTTCGGGCGAGAGGCGGGGTACATCCTGGACTGGTGGCCAGCCAATCACAGGGCACATATAGACAAACAACCATTCACACTCACTAAAATACCATTTTCACACAATTATTTTTTTTTTCCCGAGAACACAAACTAGTCAGCACCTCTGCTGGTTGTTTACAAAGTGCTCCTGGAAAAAGGGACACAAGCACATAATAATAATAATAATAATAATTATTATTATTATTAGATTATTATAATTATTATTAGAACTACTATGATTATTATAATTATTATATTAATGCTAATTATTATATTAATTATATATAATATTATTGTTATATTTGCATATTTTACATAATAATAATATAATAATTATTATTATAATTTTATTGTAATTATTATAATATTTTATTATTTTTAAAATATTTAAATATAAATATAAAATAATAAATAATAATAGCAGATTGCATGACAATTTTACAGATATTTTACAGATACAATAATACCAGGTGGACTGTTACGTGTAAAATATATAGTCTGCCCCCCCCCCCCCCCCCCTCGTAAATTTAGTTAAAAAGTTTGCCCCCACCCCTGCTTTAACCTTTAACAAGACCACTAAAATGTGGAAAAATCAGTCCTCATTTGACAAGAATACAATCCAAATATTACAAGAAAAAAGCAAAATATAATAAAAATAACACAATTTTATCCTGGAGTTTAAATTTGAAATAATAAACAAAATAATTATGAAAACATTTGTACTTTTTGGAAAATTAGCTTGCAGAAATTGGAAAGAGTTAAGTCCAAATATTATGGAAATAAAGACCTGATGACAAGAAGAAAAGTTGGAGTAGCTGCAAAGGAAACAAAAATTTTTCATTTTATTGGAATAAAGTCAAAACAATACAGGTAAAAGTTGCCATTTGACGAGAATAACGTCATTATTTTATGAAGAAAAATAAGGTCATTATATAAAATTAAAAATTAAAAATTAAAAATTAAAAATTAAAAATTAAAAATTAAAAATTAAAAATTAAAAATTATATAAAGTCTGAGAAACAAAATAATGTTGCCATTGGTTTGGGAAAAATATGACAAGAATAAGGTCATAAAAATCCCAAAATAATATTTCCAAAGAAAAGCAATGTTAGGAGGAGGATCCCCTATGTAGCTGCTATGATATGCTGTGATGTACTAAGCAGTGTATTGTTATTCTCAGGATTTATGTCATATGTGCTGACTGGAGCTTTTTGTCATACGGATGGTTGCCGAGGAACAATATGGCCGCCATAATGACTGGTGCGAGACCTCAGACAAACGCACACTTTCACACGTCGATGATTTACGGAGGCCACACGGTATTTGGCAGCTCCGACGGATCTGAGTGGATTCGTCCACGTCAACTTGACGCTTAAAGACCTGTGTGGTCTCCCTCTTTGATTTTCACCACCAAAGCCACACCGCTCTTTGGCTGGCGGCCGCCCTCCCTCCCGGACCTCTCGGTGACCTCGCACGCCGTCACTGCCTCCCGTCTCATCGTGGCCTCGGGATTAAAAGTGAAGAATGGGGCAGCCGGAGGATTTGCTGTGACTGTTGAAGTTGGGCGTTGCTCTGCTGAATTGGAATTCCAGAGGCCCACGCCGGCCCGGCACTGAGGGCTCAGCACATACCTTCCGCCTTAGTCAGGCCACTCCGGCAGACACATGAGGGGGGGGGGGGTTGTGTTGTAACGCCACGCCGTCTTTTAAATATGTGAACAACCCCCCCGCCCCCACAAAGATGAGAAAGAAGAGGGTGTTTGTATGTTTATGTTTAGTGCAAAACAAAACAACAATGGCTGACTTCAGCGCTTGTGTCGTTGACCACAGCGGGACCCCATTACGTCCACCCCCGCACTGCAGGATATCGAACATTTGTGCATGTTTTTATTGACAATTTCATATGATGAGGCCATCGCCTCATTTTCATTAGACATGCACGATTTTTGATCACCAATTACTTTTTTGTCTATTTTTTATTTCTGCACATAAGATGGACGTAAGATGGACTAGAACAGGGGTGGGCAAACTACGGCCCGGGGGCCACATCCGGCCCGCCAAGTGTTTGAATACGGCCCGCCCAATCTTTCCAAAGTATTTCATGTAAACTCAACATACAACCTGGCATCATGGCCTGAGCCAACCTTTTGATGGTTTTATCAATTTCGTTTTTTGACATGGTCTGTTGTTTACAAAGTGCTCCTGAAAAAAGGGACACAAGCACATAATAATAATAATAATAATAATAATAATAATAATAATAATAATAATAATAATAATAATAATAATTATTATTATTATTCTTATTATTATTATTATTATTATTATTATTATTATTTTAATAATAATAATTATTATTATTAGATTATTAGATTATTATAATAATTATTAGAACTATTATGATTATTATAATTATTATACTAATGCTAATTATTATATTAATTATATATAATATTATTGTTATATTTGCATATTTTACATAATAATAATATAATAATTATTATTTTAATTTTATTGTAATTATTATAATATTTCATTATTTTTAAAATATTTTTTATAAATATAAAATAATAAATAATAATAGCAGATTTATATTTTAATAGCAGACAATTTTACAGATACAATAATACCAGGTGGACTGTTACGTGTAAAATATATAGTCTGCCCCCCCCCCGTAAATTTTGTCATATCAATGCGGCCCGCGAGTCAAAAAGTTTGCCCACCCCTGGACTAGAACAAATTAAGATACCTATTAATTAGTCCTCATGAAATGTCATCACATGACTACTACCAGGAGAACCAGAGTATAGAGGGGGAGGAGCCCCCTGCTGTGGCCCAGCAAGGTGCACTGTATTGGGGCACACGCTCCGAGCATGAGGATGTATTGGCATGTATGATTTCTGCTATCTTTCATAACTCTGTACTCCTCCTCCGCCATTAAGCTCACTTTTTCTCTAAATATTTTTCAATTACAGCAGTTTTTTTTTTCATTTTCACAGTTTTTCAACTATTTCAACTTTATTGTTGTAATAATTATTTTTTTCCATATTTTGTCTTTAATTTTCCACAAAAAATCCAACTTTATTCAGTTTTGGTTGTTCCTAATAATCTTACGACTGCAATTTTTCCCTTCATTAGTATACAGTTTTTTTTCTGTAAATATTTTTTAAATGACCCGATTTTCTGCTGTTTTCTTTTTTTCATTTTCCAACTATTTAAACTTTCTTCCTGTAATTCCAACTTTATAGTCATATTTTATAGAATATTTGGACTTCATTTGGACGTCACATTGTCATTATTTTCACAACCTAATTTATTCATTAATTTAACAAAAAATATTTTTGTTCCTCATGACTACAGCTTAAGGCAGCACGGGAGTTGAGTGGTTAGCGCATAGACCTCACTGCTAGGAGACCAGGGTTCAAATCCACCCTCGGCTGTCTCTGTGTGGAGTTTGCATGTTCTCCCCGTGCATGCGTGGGTTTTCTCCCACATTCCAAAAACATGCTAGGTTAATTAGCGACTCCAAATTGTCCATAGGTATGAATGTGAGTGTGAATGGTTGTTTGTCTATATGTGCCATGTGATTGGCTGGCGAGTCCAGTCCAGGGTGTACCCCGCCTCTCGCTTGAAGACAGTATCACTCGGATACTGTGAACATCCAGCAGCAACACAACATTTTGGCATGACTACTATTTTGATGAAAAATATACTGAACCATGGCTGCATTACCCGAGTTCAATTCCATCAACGGCCATCTCTGTGTGGAGTTTGCATGTTCTCCCCGTGCATGCGTGGGTTTTCTCCCACATTCCAAAAACATGCTAGGTTAATTAGCGACTCCAAATTGTCCATAGGTATGAATGTGAGTGTGAATGGTTGTTTGTCTATATGTGCCATGTGATTGGCTGGCGAGTCCAGTCCAGGGTGTACACGTGTGACCTTGAATCCAAGTGACTTCTGTGTCTCACATGAACACACCCTGAATATGAATATGAATATGAATGGAAGAAATGCAAAGCCAAGCGTGTGTTTTTGCAGCGGAGGAGAATAAAAGACGTGCAGGAGCAGCAGGTTGAGCCAGTGGAGCTCCAGGATCTGCTCCAAGTTGAAACAATCACGTCCCGTTCAGGCCGAGAGCGGACGGAGTGAGATGAGGTTACGGTTTGAAAGGTCCGGCGTAATTTGCACATGCGTGTGCTAAACTGAGCACGGCTTCTATTTCTTCTCCGCCACAGCGGAGGATGATGCTGCCACCAACACAATCACACGCAGGGGGGAGGAGGGGAGGAGGTGGAAGTGCATTCTTGTGTTGTCTCCCTAAATGTCCCCATCCACCCACCTTTGATCCAGTAAAGGAAAGCCTGATCCCGACATCCTGCAGGCTCGTTGGCAGGAGATTATCCCTTTTTAGCCTTGATAAACGTAGCCTGCACTGCTGGACAGAAAGATGTCTGAGTTCAACGCCAACGAGGGGAACTTCTGGCTCTTTAAGTGGCTCTGGTGCCGGGTCGGCCCGGTTTGTGGGGTTGTCTCGTGGTGTCTGGGAGCTTGGAGTTTGTCTGCAGATGCATCTATTTTTGACCTGACCACTACTCTGTGTGTGTGTGTGTGTGGCTGCTTTGTGTCCTCATGTGCAAACACACACACAGCATTTGTTTACATTTTCAAGACACCACACTGTTTTTGTTATAATTAGAATTCCTTCTTCAGAGCATTTATTAACTATTTATTCATCAGATTTTTCCATTTTTTGTCTCACTTTCAGATCATCAAACAAACATAAGCATTTGATGCAATTATCAATGAAACCTTTTATGATGAATGCAGAAAACGCGGCGAAGCTCCATGTTTCTGTGTGAAAAAGTGATTAGCCTAAAGCTAATAAGTAGCTGGGCCACCCTTAGCAGCAACAAGTGCAAACAAAGCCTTTGTGATAACTTGCAATGAGTCTCTTCCAGCTGTGGAGGAATTGTTGTCATTCAGCCACATTTGAGGCTTTTCCAGTATCAAGGACTTTTGAAGGTCATGCCACAGCATCTCAATAGGATTCAGCTCAGGACTTGGACTAGGCCGCTCCAAAGTCTTCGTTTGCTATGTTTGTGTTTTGGATCGCTGTGGGTGTGAATAGTCTTCCAGGTCCTGAAGCAGCAGACCATCACACTACCACCACCGTGTTTTACTGTTGCTATGAAATGCTTTTACACCAGACCACAGAGTATTTTCCCAAAGGTCTTTGGGATCATGAAGATGTTTTCTGGCCCAAATGGAGACCAGCCTTAATGTTCTTTTTGTTCAGCAGTGCTTTTGGTACTTGGAACTCCGCCATTTTTGCCCAGTGTCTTTCTTACAATGGAGTCATGAACACTGACCTGAACTGGGGCAAGCGGGGCCTGCACTTATTTGGATGTTGTTGCGGGGTCTTTTGTGACCTCATGGAGTGGCTCGTGGAAAGGTTCACTACTCTTCCATGTTTTGCCCATTGGTGGATAATGGCTCTCACTGTGGTTGGCTTGAGTCCCACATTGATAGATCTCTGCATAAAGTGTTGAGATGTTTTGTTATTGACTATTTACTTTTGTTTGATGATCTGAAACATACACTCTAAGTGTGACAAACATGCAAAAAAAAAAAAAAAAGAAATCAGGGAAGGGACTAAGACTTTTTCACACCACTGCATATATTTAAGCAAACCCTTTAAGCAGCCCCCAGTGGTTAGCATAAAGTAGGGATCTGTGTAGTTGGTGGCAAACTGGCACACAAACCATAACCAAGCTCAACCTTGCCTCAAAATCTTTTATTAGGTTTTGGCCGGAATTTTCATCAAGTTGACTGCAGCCAATAATTCCTGAATGGGTTTGGTGGAATACGAAGAAAATGTGATGAATGGTAGCACTTTAGCAAAAAGCTTTCGCAATAATCCAACAGTGCCATCATTCATCCTCTTCACTGTTTGTATCCCAGCAGATAAACAACTCGCATACATTTTTTTTTGTGGGCCGATGTCATATTTTCACACAGACGCATGACAGGAATAAGTGAAGTCATATTTGGAATAAAGTGCACATGAAATCTAGTTGGATTCTGATACGGCTCCATGATTCAAATCCATTTATCTTTCTGACATTGAGCCCTTGTCTTTGCCAACGAGGACGCAGAGGTTGCCATCCAACAGCTACAAGCCTTCAATCCATGTCAGGCCCCGAGACAGGATGTCGGCTACAGGCCGGATTCTGTGCCACAAACAGGATTTTGGCAGCGCGAGGAAAAACATGGCGGCCGCTTGAGGCCTGAACGGGGCAGCTCGTGGATGTCTTCCATCCCAAATCATCAAGTCGCTCACAAAGGATGCTTAAATCATCCCCAGGCAGCGGAAAACCAAACTTCCAGCCTGGAAACAATTCATAATTCCAAAAAATAGCATGCGCTTCCCTTTGGAGTGCAGGGTACTTTTTGAGGAAAAAGCAGGAACACATATTGATGAGACATGGAGAAAGAAAAGACTATTTTGATGCGAGCCCAACTCTTGAGCTAAAATGTGAATATGAGCTGTTATTTACCGGCAGGCACAGCCGAGGACAGCCTTTTGGAGGCTCCTGTCAATGTAACCATGGCTGAAGAGCTAGCAGCGCTAGTATTAGCATCAACTGGGTAGTCATAAACACATTAGCAAAACATACTTAGCATACATTACAGCCATCCAATGCAGTTTTCCATATTCCAGTTTTTATTGTTGTTTATCATATTACAATTTTTTTCTATAATATTTCAACGTTATGCTTATAATAATACAATAGTTTTATTTTTCCTTTTATTGAGATATTTTTGAGTAATTTTTTTTTCTTGAAATGTTTTGGCTTTATTCTTGAAAAATTACAGCACTTTTTTCCCCCAACTATTTTCACATTCTTCATATTAATTTTCATCTCGTAAATATGACTTTATTCCCATAGCCAACTTTGTCCGCAACCCAAGTTCCCAGATATTCCAATTTTCTTTGTTGTTTTTTTTTTCCTCCTCATATCACACATTTTCTTTTTCTTCATAACATTACAAAACGTTTCTTGTAAAATTATTACTTTTTTGATGACAAATTTTTCCTCGTAATATTTTGACTTTATTCTCAAGAAATGACGGCTTTTTCCCCAACTGTTTTCACGTACTTTACTCCCATAATAATTAGCCAGTACAACTTTTCCACAACATAATTTCCCAGAAATTCCCGTTTCATTTGTTGTTTTCTTCATTTCTCATAATATGACACATTTTTTATAAAAAATTATAAAAACAAAATCTTGGAAAATTTGTTGTTCATATATTTTTTAATTGACGTACATTTTTCTAATATTTATTCATATTTGTATACATAATTAAGCCAACATGCTGCTGGAGGTTCCAGTTCCTGTTCTATGGTTATCATCACAAAGACGAGACACTTTGATGTGACGTTTGGCGTGATTTGATGACCAAGGTCACCTGATATCTCTCCTTGGCGTGTGGTCTGAAACTGCAGGAGGCGTGCAAGGTGTCCATCAAACATCTTCAGTCCTGCAAAGGATGGTTGTTTGTCCCCCAAAGCAACAACTTCATCCCAGTATAATTTACATTTTTTTTTGTATGATTTTATTTTTATTTAACAATTATTTTTAAAAATGTATTTTTTTTTATTTAAAAAAAGAGCAGGTAGTATTACAGATTTATTGTATTAACATTAGATTTATTGCAGAAATATATATAAGCTTATTCTTGTAGTTGTGTGCATTTAAAAAATAACTTTTTTTACTTAAAAATAGTTTGTGGAATATGATTTTTTTTCTTGACAAAATAAAAAAAAAATCCAAACTTAAATATTCTTATATGTTTCTGTAAAATAATAATAATAATAATAATGGTATGGTTACAACTTGATTCCAGTATTATTAAAATCTGCTATTTAAAAAATGATCGCCTTATCTTATAACACAATACAATGTTTTACTACGGGACCAAGGTCTAATATTTAAAAAATTTATATTACTAGTGGATTTTTGTTGTTTTGAATTGACTTTTCTGATGAATAAATCACGTTTAAATCTGTTAATATTACAGCTTTATTCTAGAAATATATGTAGTAGTATAATAGTTTTTTTTTGTTACCATTTTTTTAAAAGGTATTCACATAAAAGTACAATTATTACTATTTTTATCATTATATTTATATGTTATCAAGTATTTGAAAACATCACTCATAATATAATTTTTTTTGAGGCTTTGAACTAAAAATACAACTTGGATTTTGTCATTTTATGACTTTATTGTGGTAACCTATTGTAGTATTTAGTAACCTGCCACCAATATGATATATGCAGTATAGTGTACATATGTATACTGTATAGAAAATGTGTAAATCTAGTAGTGTGTCCGAGTCGTTACTGTGTTTGCTGATGAGTCAGTTTGTAGTTTTTGTGTGTTTTCACGAGGCCGTCTTTGAGGGTGGGGCCCACTCAGCCTGACCCCGACATCCTCTCGTTTATTTCTCTTGAGTCTCGCTTTCGTTCCTCCAAAGAATGGGAGGAGTCTACTTTACACCGAAACCCGACCCTGATGGCCAGCCGGCTGTCATTAATGCGAGGCTGGACGCCATTTCCACGGAGGCCCGCGTGCCCCTCAAGTGTCGTGATCCGTTGACGCTCACCAGACACTTCATTAGGTACACCTGCGCAAAATGGCTTCGTGCTCCGTTGATGGGGAAATGGAGGCAAATGTTGTCTGGTTGTCATTTGCAGTGGTGCTCACGTTTTGTGTGAGACACGAGACATGCACCATATCTTGGTTTTCAAACCCATTGCCATAACTTTCTGCTCCTAAGACCCACATGGTACCAAAAAACCGAACGTTGTTTTAATGTCTACTTTTTTCACATTTAAAAAAGCCGACAGATCCAAACAGAATGAACAATGTGAGAAGATGACCACCGACGACCCACATGCAGTTGTGGACTCCGATAGAGCAGCTCCACACACTAACCCGCACAGAAAGCTTTCTAGGTCTTCCAGAATCTGCACCTATTTCAGCTGTATTTCCTTGCCTTTTCAAAATTGTCTGTTTTAATTTATTCCACACCCACACCCACTCTGCTGTGATTGTTTACTCCACTCTCGGATAAGAAGTATTTTTCATGTGCATCTTTGATTCAGAGATGGAAATATGCCACATGCACGAGCATAGCCTTTTGGGTGTGAAGGGGTTAAGTCGCATACGAACAGGCAGTTTCTCGGTGAAGCTAATGAGGCTCACACAAGTACATGATACTTGAGTACCATCTAGTGCAGGGGGGGGGCAAACTTTTTGACTCGCGGGCCGCATTGATATGACAAAATTTACGGGGGGAGGGGGGGGGCAGACTATATATTTTACACGTAACAGTCCACCTGGTATTATTGCATCTGTAAAATTGTCATGCAATCTGCTATTATTATTTATTATTTTATATTTATATTTAAATATTTTAAAAATAATAAAATATTATAATAATTACAATAACATTAAAATAATAATTATAATATTATTATTATGTAAAATATGCAAATATAACAATAATATTATATATAATTAATATAATAATTAGCATTAATATAATAATTATAATAATCATAATATTTCTAATAATAATTATAATCTAATAATAATAATTATTATTATTATTATTATGTGCTTGTGTCCCTTTTTTCAGGAGCACTTTGTAAACAACAGACCATGTCAAAAAATGAAATTGATAAAACCATCAAAAGGTTGGCTCAGGCCATGATGCCAGGTTGTATGTTGAGTTTAAATGAAATACTTTGGAAAGATTGGGCGGGCCGTATTCAAACACTTGGCGGGCCGGATGTGGCCCCCGGGCCGTAGTTTGCCCACCCCTGATCTAGTGGTTCAATGTGAATCACACCTCTTGTGACAATAATTAATGAAAAAATGGTAAAAAAAAATGTCGTCGGCAATAGGGAGGCTGACATCAATGCAGCACCTCGGCAGGCATCATCGATTAAACTTTTTGCTGGGACCAAAAAAATAGCTGGGTTATTTTTTAAGCTGTAATATTAACAGATTTTATGCTCAAATTTAAAAAAAAATCATTTAGATCATATAAATATTAGGAAGTATTACTCTGCTGTTTCCTGATACATCTTTCTTACACCATTTTTCTTTTCAGAAAATAATCAAGAAATAATCAGTTCCCCTCCATATTGTTAATTACCGGACAAATCTTTATTTTATCTCCATATTTAAATTCCTCGACCTTGAAAACATACCATGGAAAGGTTTGAATGACTTAAAAAATGCTAACATGCTAATGTTACCATGCTCATACCTAGGATAATAGCGTTAAGTGTTTTAAATGCCTACCTCTGAAAATGCTATAAAAAGTTAGTATAATTATGTTAGCATGCTAATGGTAGTATGCTAACACCGAGCATGATAACGCTGTCATTTTTAAATTAATGAAAATTGCCAAAAAAATGGTATGCTCATTTTGCCATGTCAGCAATGCCAACATGTTAATGTTAGCTAACAAACAGCAAAAAATGCTACTATGCTGATGTTATTATGCTAACATGTTAACACCGAGCTTGATTGTGTCAAGTGTTTGAATAAGTGTCTACCCATGGCTAAAAGCCTTATTATGCTAATATTAGCATGCTAGCAATGCTAACATTAGCATGTTAACACCTACCATAATAGTGTGTACCTATGCAAATGGATAAAAAAATGCTTGTATGTTAGTATGCTAGCAATGTTAACATGCTAACGTTAGCATGCAAACACTCAATGTTATCTTTTAGAGCATTTCCCAAATGGTTGAATTGTGTCCCTGGTGATTGACATTTGGGTGTTTTGCTACAGCGGCACTGCCCTTCATCGTCATGACCATCGTCTTCAAACCTTACCAGAGGGGGGTGTACTGCGACGACGAGAGCATCATGTACCCGCTGAAGCCGGACACCATCAGCCACAGCATGCTGGCGGCCGTCACCATCTCCTGCACGGTGGTCATTGTACGTTACATCAAGGAGAAATCAGCTGATCCGAAATTCAAAAATAAAAACATGACCGCCTTCTTCTTGCACTCAGATCTCTTCTGGAGAGGCTTATCTGGTGTACAGCAAGCGGATTTACTCCAATTCCCACTTCAACCAGTACGTGGCGGCGCTCTACAAGGTCGTGGGCACCTTCCTGTTTGGAGCCGCCGTCAGCCAGTCGCTCACCGACCTCGCCAAGTTCACCATCGGCCGCCCGAGGCCCAACTTCATAGCGGTGTGCGCGCCCCGGGTGTGCACGGGCTACATGCAGGAGATCAACTGCACGGGCAAGACGCCTGACGTCACGGAGTCGAGGTAAGCCGATGAAGAGGTGGATAGCACGAAACCCAACCAGGCAGGTGACGACATGAGGATAGCATGTGTAACGTATAGAATGATGTCTTCCTCTCCAGGTTGTCCTTCTACTCGGGTCACTCGTCCTTTGGCATGTACTGCATGCTCTTCCTGGCGGTAAGCACCCTTTCTTTTACTTTTCTGAGGGGAATGAACATACGTAGCCTACTAGCAGTACAGTTCTAAAACACCAAATTTACCGACATGCTGTATCATATTGTATTATCATTTTTGCTAACAGTATTTTTTTTAATATATTGCAATCTACTAATATAATTTCTGCTATACTCATCTTAACTCTGTGTGTATGCTAGTGGCCCCGCCTCCACCCACTGAAACAAAGAGACGGTATGATTGACAAAAGTATGGAGGACCAAAACTGCCAAAATAATAAATAAATAAAAGTGGAAATAAAAACAAAAATGAAAAAAAAAGAAAAAATTAAATACAAAAAAATAAATATAAATGGAAATAAAAAATTTTGAATCTTCATTTTTGTATTTATTTTTGCTTTTATTTATTTATTTATTTATGTATATATTTTTTATTTTTGTTTTTATTTCCATTTATATTTAATTTTTTGTATTTAATTTTTTGATTTTTTTTTGATGCACCTAGTCGATTTTCGCACTCACATGTCGATCAACCAATAGGCAAACAGTTCAACCCAAGACACACTTAGGACCGCCCCCTCATTTGAATAGTTTTTCCTTCTGCATTTCTATGAGGACCAAAACTGCCAAAATAATAAATAAATAAATAAATAAAAGTGAAAATAAAAACAAAAATGAAAAAAAAATCAAAAAATTAAATACAAAAAATAAATATAAATGGAAGTAAAAACAAAAATAATAAAATATATACATAAATAAATAAATAAAAGTGGAAATAAAAACAAAAATGAAAAAAAAAAGAAAAAATTAAATACAAAAAATAAATATAAATGGAAATAAAAAATTTTGAATCTTGTTTTTCATTTTTGTATTTATTTTTGCTTTTATTTATTTATTTATTTATGTATATATTTTTTTATTTTTGTTTTTATTTCCATTTATATTTATTTTTTTGTATTTAATTTTTTGATTTTTTTTTTTGATGCACCTAGTCGATTTTCGCACTCACATGTCGATCAACCAATAGGCGAACAGTTCAACCCAAGACACACTTAGGACCGCCCCCTCATTTGAATAGTTTTTCCTTCTGCATTTCTATGAGGACCAAAACTGCCAAAATAATAAATAAATAAATAAATAAAAGTGAAAAAAAAACATCGAAAAATTACATACAAAAAATAAATATAAATGGAAATAAAAACAAAAATAATAAAATATATACATAAATAAATAAATAAATAAATAAAAGCAAAAATAATACAACAATAAAAAACAAGATTCAAAAATTTAAAAAAAAATTATTTCTGTTTTTATTTCCATTTATATTTATTATTTATATAAAAGTTATTATTTATATAAAAGTGGAAATAAAAACAAAAAAGAAAAAAAAAGAAAAAATTAAATACAAAAAATAAATATAAATGGAAATAGAAAAAAATATTTTTTTTTTAATTTTTCAATCTTGTTTTTTATTTTTGTATTTATTTTTGCTTTTATTTATTTATTTATTTATTTATATATTTTTTTATTTTTGTTTTTATGATATTTATTTTTTTGTATTTAATTTTTTGATTTTTTTTTTCATTTTTGTTTTTATTTTCACTTTTATTTATTTATTTATTTATTATTTTGGCAGTTTTGGTCCTCCATAGATAATAGTCCCCAGATGGGCTTTACGCCGGGGAAAGCCAAAAAAAGCTGGGCAGGAAGAATGTGGATGCTGTCACAAAAACATGTCCGTCTTTCCAGACATACGGTATTCCACACCCACAGCACGGCTTGCAGGAGGCCAAGCAAAGCAGCGTGGTCACCGGCGGTGTGGAGGTGTGGAGGTGTGATGCCAACTTGGCACCTTCACCGGCAGACCTGCTCACTCTTCCACTGCCAGCTTTTTATCGCTGGTGCTCAGATGGCTTCATGGGCCAAGACAGGATTCTTAGCCGTGGAAAGTCATTCCAAAGTCGAACTGGCTCAGCCAAGCGTCTCGGATCCATTGTCCTCGTTTGGGCTTCCTGCAGGCCCAAACTCTGGGCCGGATTAGCAAGTGGTCCCATCCAGTGGGTGAAAAGGATGCAAGACACGTGTCGGTGTGGAGCAGTAAATACACACAGAGACTAAACCATCATCTTCCTCTTTCCTAGATTCATCTAGACTTACCACAAAGTGGAATTACTCCCGCCAGTCTTGTTGGGGAATAAGACAGCAAAATATCACGTCCATCTCCATCGTGTCCATGGAAATATTTACAATATTACCACATTATTCTGAGAAAATTACCTCATGAAAACTTTTTCTCTTAATACTTTCACTTCTAAAATGTTGATTTGGGAGGGGGGGGCAAGCCATTTATTTAGGGGGGTGTACTCATTTCTGGATGCATAGTACTCATTTCTGGATGCATAGTACTCATTTCTGGATGCATAGTACTCATTTCTAAATGCATAGTACTCATTTCTAAATGCATAGTACTCATTTCTGGATGCATAGTACTCATTTCTAAATGCGTAGTACTCATTTCTAAATGCGTAGTACTCATTTATGGATGCATAGTACTCATTTATGGATGCATAGTACTCATTTGTAAATGCATAGTACTCATTTCTAAATGCGTAGTACTCATTTCTAAATGTGTAGTACTCATTTCTGGATGCATAGTACTCATTTCTAAATGCATAGTACTCATTTCTAAATGCATAGTACTCATTTCTGGATGCATAGTACTCATTTCTAAATGCATAGTACTCATTTCTGGATGCATAGTACTCATTTCTAAATGCATAGTACTCATTTCTAAATGCGTAGTACTCATTTCTAAATGTGTAGTACTCATTTCTGGATGCATAGTACTCATTTCTGGATGCATAGTACTCATTTCTGGATGCATAGTACTCATTTCTAAATGCATAGTACTCATTTCTGGATGCATAGTACTCATTTCTGGATGCATAGTACTCATTCCTAAATGCATAGTACTCATTTCCGGATGCATAGTATTCATTTCTGGATGCATAGTACTCATTCCTAAATGCATAGTACTCATTTCTGGTTGCATAGTACTCATTTCTGGATTCATAGTACTCATTTCTGGATACATAGTACTCATTTCTAAATGCATAGTACTCTTTTATGGATGCATAGTACTCAATCCTAAATGCATAGTACTCATTTCTGGATGCATAGTATTCATTTCTGGATGCATAGTACTCATTCCTAAATGCATAGTACTCATTTCTGGATGCATAGTATTCATTTCTGGATGCATAGTATTCATTTCTGGATGCATAGTACTCTTTTATGGATACATAGTACTCATTTCTAAATGCATAGTACTCTTTTATGGATGCATAGTACTCATTCCTAAATGCATAGTACTCATTTCTGGATGCATAGTACTCATTTCTGGATGCATAGTACTCATTTCTAAATGCATAGTACTCATTTCTGGATGCATAGTACTCATTTCTGGATGCATAGTACTCATTTCTAAATGCATAGTACTCATTTCTAAATGCATAGTACTCATTTCTGGATGCATAGTACTCATTTCTAAATCCATAGTACTCATTTCGGGTTGCATAGTACTCATTTCTGGATGCATAGTACTAATTTCTGGATACATAGTACTCATTTCTAAATGCATAGTACTCTTTTATGGATGCATAGTACTCATTCCTAAATGCATAGTACTCATTTCTGGATGCATAGTATTCATTTCTGGATGCATAGTACTCATTCCTAAATGCATAGTACTCATTTCTGGTTGCATAGTACTCATTTCTGGTTGCATAGTACTCATTTCTGGATGCATAGTACTCATTTCTGGATACATAGTACTCTTTTATGGATGCATAGTACTCATTCCTAAATGCATAGTACTCATTTCTGGATGCATAGTACTCATTTCTAAATGCGTAGTACTCATTTCTAAATGCTTTGTACTCATTTCTAAATGCATAGTACTCATTTCTGGATGCATAGTACTAATTTCTGGCTGCATAGTACTCATTCCTAAATGCATAGTACTCATTTCTGGTTGCATAGTACTCATTTCTGGATGCATAGTACTAATTTCTGGATACATAGTACTCATTTCTAAATGCATAGTACTCTTTTATGGATGCATAGTACTCATTTCTGGATGCACAGTATTCATTTCTGGAAGCATAGTACTCATTCCTAAATGCATAGTACTCATTTCTGGATGCATAGTATTCATTTCTGGATGCGTAGTACTCATTTCTGGATACGTAGTACTCATTTCTAAATGCGTAGTACTCATTGGTGCCCATCTCTGGATGGGTGGTGCCCATCTCTGGTGGGTGGTGCCCATCTCTGGTGGGTGGTGCCCATCTCTGGTGGGTGGTGCCCATCTCTGGTGGGTGGTGCCCATCTCTGGTGGGTGGTGCCCATCTCTGGATGGGTGGTGCCCATCTCTGGATGGGTGGTGCCCATCTCTGGTGGGTGGTGCCCATCTCTGGATGGGTGGTGCCCATCTCTGGATGGGCGGTAGTCATTTAACAGCACCAGTGCCCACAGACGTGATCATAAAGTGGGAGGTCTTCTCCACCCTACCAACGTTTGACTAAACAGAAAGATTCCTCCATCAACATGGTTCTTCCCTTGACCTCCAGTATTCTTCTCCCCGTCTTCCACAGCTCTACGTGCAGGCCCGGCTGGTGGCCAAGTGGGCTCGCCTCCTCCGACCCACCATCCAGTTCTTCTTGGTGGCCTTCGCCGTGTATGTGGGCTACACGAGGGTCTCCGATTACAAGCACCACTGGAGCGACGTGCTGGTGGGGCTGCTGCAGGGGGCGCTGGTCGCCGCGCTCAACGTCAGTTCCCAAACGCTTTTTGCCGCGTCTTAAAGCTACGATAAGTAATACCTGAGAATAATACCATAGTTACAGCAGGGTTGTTGCCATGGCAACCGTGCATCGCTAATATTAGTGCACCAAACATTCCAATTTTTTTCCATAAAGCATGAAGTTGAATAACAAGATCACACAAATGGACCAACCCAGTTTGGTATATGAAATATACTGTATACTCCTTATACTATTTATGATTACTTATATGGGTATAAAAGAAGCACGTCATAAGACTGCACATGTATTTATATGTTCCATATATTTCTATGACTGGCTCCAGACAGGAAGTAGTACTAAGTGACTTTGTGGAAAGCCACATCCATCCATGTCTGGTCCAATTGTGGTGTCGCCCCTCGCAGGTGCGCTTCGTGTCCGACTTCTTTAAGAAGCGATCGCCGCGCCGCGTCAAGCCAGAGCACGGCCAAAGCGAGGAACCCGAGAGGAAACCCAGCCTTCAGTTTGTGGACTCGGAGCACGCCAACCATTACAACTGCCACCCGGTGTAATGGAGCAACCCCCCCCCCCCCCCCCCCCACCCCACAAACCTGTGTGAGACCGACCCAAACGGACACGAACCCCGCCATGTTGGATGAAACATCCGACTTGTCACTCATCGTCTTGCGGCAACCACTGCCCCCTCACCCCCCCCCCCTCTCCATGCCGACCCCCCCCCCACCTTTAATCCGCTTCCCACGACCACTAGACTGACTGTGGGGGCTGCTTGCACCTGGTGCCTCCTCTCACAAGCACCACTTCCTTTTCATCCTGGAGGGGGGCGGAGCAAACGAAGACGTCATTATTGATGTTGAAGGCAACATTGGATGACCTTCATGATCATCATCACCATCATCTTCTTATCTTATCTTCCAACTTACTTCATCCACGTCACATCGGCAGACACTTCATTAGGTACACCTGAGCAAGATCATGACATCCAATCCAGTCTAAATGTGCTTTTTAACATGAGTAGAGCCCTCTGTACATGGCAGGTTTTCAAACAGGTTTTCTATGTCTTATTTCGTCTTATTATGTCTACTATATTGGTAATAGGAGTGTAAAGGTGACTATAGGGGTGTTATTTCATGTCTAGAGGGCTCTAATCATGTTAAAAGCATATTTATAAGATGGTAAACAGGTTTTCTATGTCTTATTTCGTCTTATTATGTCTACTATATTGGGTAATAGGAGTGTAAAGGTGACTATAGGGGTGTTATTTCATGTCTAGAGGGCTCTAATCATGTTAAAAGCATATTTATAAGATGGTAAACAGGTTTTCTATGTCTTATTTCATCTTATTATGTCTACTATACTGGGTAATAGGAGTGTAAAGGTGACTATAGGGGTGTTATTTCATGTCTAGAGGGCTCTAATCATGTTAAAAGCATATTTATAAGGTGGTAAATAGGTTTTCTATGTCTTATTTCGTCTTATTATGTCTACTATACTGGGTAATAGGAGTGTAAAGGTGACTATAGGGGTGTTATTTCATGTCTAGAGGGCTCTAATCATGTTAAAAGCATATTTGTAAGGTGGTAAACAGGTTTTCTATGTCTTATTTCGTCTTATTATGTCTACTATATTGGGTAATAGGAGTGTAAAGGTGACTATAGGGGTGTTATTTCATGTCTAGAGGGCTCTAATCATGTTAAAAGCATATTTATAAGATGGTAAACAGGTTTTCTATGTCTTATTTCGTCTTATTATGTCTACTATACTGGGTAATAGGAGTGTAAAGGTGGCTATAGGGGTGTTATTTCATGTCTAGAGGGCTCTAATCATTTTAAAAGCGTCTTTACAAGGTGGTAAACAGGTTTTCTATGTCTTATTATGTCTACTATATTGGGTAATAGGAATGTAAAGGTGACTATAGGGGTGTTATTTCATCTCTAGAAGGCTCTAATCATGTTAAAAGCATCTTTACAAAGTGGTAAACAGGTTTTCTATGTCTTATTATGTCTACTATATTGGGTAATAGGAGTGTAATGGTGACTATAGGGGTGTTGTTTCATCTCTTGAGGTCTCTAATCATTTTCAGAAGCATATTAAGATGGTGGAAAAAGGAATAAGGAATGCTACTTGGTGTAAACGGTCTGGAACCAATGAACGGCCATAAATGATAAACATATATATATATATATATACTATATATATATATATATATATATACATATACACTGCCCTTAATGTCTGGTTCATTTGAGCAACTGTTCTCAAGTATGACTAGAAAGAGCGTTGCCTCCAGCCACAGTTGGTGTTTGAGCAGATTTTGTATTTGCAAACGATGGATGTCATGAGATTGTTTCGGTGTACTACTTGATGATACTGTATGAGTTGTTGTATTTGTACTGCATCTTCCAGCAATGTGGCTTACTGCATATACTGCATACCACTACTACCACATGCAATTGGAAGAAAGTTATTTTTTCCATAAACCCAGGAGGATGAAACTAAACTTTATTTAAACAAAAAAATAAACGTTCATTTATTATAAATGATAATTTGTTAATGATAATTATCATGTTGATATTGAAATGATAAATCTGACATCATTAAAAGTACTTCTGATAGACAATCATTTAAAAAATTGTGCGAAGATTCTATAGGCTAATGTGGCTCACACTTGAGTACCATCTAGTGGTTGAAATGTGAATTACAGCATTCATGACAGCCATTTTTCAAAGGACATCCCTCTCTGATTTTTCAAGGCACACAGAACATTGTGCTATTTTTATATTTATATGTAACCATGGAAACTACCAAAAGGCAGATTAGATTCCAGTCTTTTGCCTGGAAAAAAAAGTATCTGCGAGAAAAGCAACTTTTTGTGAAAAAAATGGAAACTCACTGAATATGAGGCAATTAGCACAAAACTACAAACCCAAAATGGCTGAGCAAACAGCACGAAGGTCACACGGCACACAAACTCATCACCTCTTTATGCCTCTCACGAGAAGAAAAGCTTCTAAAATAAATGCATCTTTGGTTAGCGAATGACTTCATGAAGAAATGTTTGTCTCCGATATCCATTATTGACGATCATTTGTAGCACAATTATCGCTGAGCTAAATGTCTTGTTATGACAGGCCTTACCAGAGGCCTCCGTGGCGTCACAGCTGCTGTGCCCCAATACAGTGCACCTTGCTGGGCCACAGTGGGTGGCCCTTCCCCCTCTATGCCCTGCTTCTCCTGGTAGTACTGGTAGTGGTCACCTTGGAAGATTTGCCTTCTTTGCTTTTACACTACAAGGTTTTTATGGAATAAATATGTAATCTGCATTCACTGATGATGTCGTCTTTTCATGCGTCTACTCGACATCCCTCAGCACTTCACCCAGCAGCTTGTAGCCTTGCAACAAGTCAAATTATTAGAAGAAAAACATGACAATAAACTTATTTACCACAGTGATCATTTTGCAAACATATATAATTTAGGGTTATGAAGTCTAGAGGGCACTAGTAATGTTAAAAAGCACATTTAGATAGTCATAAAGAGGCTTTACGTAATTTGTCTTAATTTCTAATATTACATCTAGTACTATATTGGGTAATATGAGTGTAAAGGTGACTATAGGGGTGCTATTTCGTGTCCAGAGGGCTCTAATAATGTTAGAAAGTATTTGTCTTATTTTATGTTATTACGTCTATTATGGTGGGTAATAGGAGTTTACAATGTGACTGTAGGGGTGTTATTTCCCGTCTAGAGGTCTCTAGTAATGTTAAAAAGCACATTTAGAAGGCCCTAAAGAGTTATTTTATGTCTTATTTTCTGTTATTACGTCTATTATGGTGGGTAGTAGGAGTTTACAATGGGACTGTAGGGGTGTTATTCCCCATCTAGAGGTCTCTAGTAATGTTAAAAAGCACATTTAGAAGACCCTGAAGAGTTTTTTATGTCTTATTTTCTGTTATTATGTCTATTATGGTGGGTAATAGGAGTTTAAAAGGTGACTGTAGGGGTGTTATTTCCCGTCTAGAGGTCTCTAGTAATGTTAAAAAGCACATTTAGAAGGCCCTAAAGAGTTTTTTTACGTCTTATTTTCTGTTATTACTTCTATTATGGTGGGTAGTAGGAGTCTACAATGTGACTGTAGGGGTGTTATTTCCCATCTAGAGGTCTCTAGTAATGTTAAAAAGCACATTTAGAAGGCCCTAAAGAGGTTTTTTTATGTCTTATTTTCTGTTATTACGTCTATTATGGTGGGTAATAGGAGTTTAAAAGGTGACTGTAGGGGTGTTATTTCCCATCTAGAGGTCTCTAGTAATGTTAAAAAGCACATTTAGAAGGCCCTAAAGAGTTTTTTTTATGTCTTATTCTGTTATTACGTCTATTATGGTGGGTAGTAGGAGTCTACAATGTGACTGTAGGGGTGTTATTCCCCATCTAGAGGTCTCTAGTAATGTTAAAAAGCACATTTAGAAGGCCCTAAAGAGTTTTTTTTACGTCTTATTTTCTGTTATTACATCTATTATGGTGGGTAATAGGAGTTTACAATGTGACTGTAGGGGTGTTATTCCCCATCTAGAGGTCTCTAGTAATGTTAAAAAGCACATTTAGAAGGCCCTAAAGAGTTTTTTTATGTCTTATTTTCTGTTATTACATCTATTATGGTGGGTAGTAGGAGTTTACAATGTGACTGTAGGGGTGTTATTCCCCATCTAGAGGTCTCTAGTAATGTTAAAAAGCACATTTAGAAGGCCCTAAAGAGTTTTTTTATGTCTTATTTTCTGTTATTACGTCTATTATGGTGGGTAGTAGGAGTCTACAATGTGACTGTAGGGGTGTTATTCCCCATCTAGAGGTCTCTAGTAATGTTAAAAAGCACATTTAGAAGGCCCTAAAGAGTTTTTTTACGTCTTATTTTCTGTTATTACGTCTATTATGGTGGGTAGTAGGAGTTTACAATGGGACTGTAGGGGTGTTATTTCCCATCTAGGGGCCTTAACACTACCCTGCATGATGCGTACCCAATGCCCCTTGTCCACCAGATATTGGAGTCCCTGCAGGGTGCTACCCATTTCAGCTCCCTGGACTTGCAGTAAATATGGAGTCCTATTTGTCATGGTCCGGTCTGCAACGATGGATGACTTAATTTTGTTCAGCTCCAATTGTTAAGTCATTATTTAGTGAAACAACAACGAATGTAGGACTGCCATTGATTAGTTTAGTTGAATACCTAATTTATCGGTTGATTCTTTTTTCCATTAATCGATGAATCTGATTCCAAAGCTATATTGAACGTCTTTGGCTCTGTCAGCTCACCTTTGCCAGGCTCTCTCTGCAACCAAACGTCCGCTAATGCTTTATTTGACACCGATCAGAAATGACAAATCACGTGATGGCAAAATCCTGGAGAATATTTTTGCTCCTAACTGATTTTAAAGCCTGGGTGGAAGGTCGTCTTGGCACGCCTGATGATGTTGGGGGTGGTGGCGTGAAAAGTCCCAGGAGACACCTTGGGGAGGGTGTCTTGCACAGCATTTAGGGGGGCGTCTGCGTCTGCTTTACTGGATAACCACCACCTTCTTTCCAGCAAGGAGAGACGTTGTCGCCTCCGCCATCGGGAGCTCTGCCAGGGATTTATACAGTAGTATTTACAGTACACACCTTTCTCTTTTCCACCGTCATGTCTTTATAGAGTGATGGTGAAAGTGGGGCTGGGGGTGGTGGGGGGGGCATGTCTCATGTGGAACAGGAGGTAAACAAACCCTGGTTGTGTTGCTGGTGTGCCTGGGAGAGGCCCAAGGTTCGCTCCTAGTGATGTCATTCCACAATGAGCAGCGGCCGTGTGTCTGCATCCATGCTAGCTCACATGCTAACTCACATCACGAAACACAACGTGCAGCCATGCCATCACATTGGATTATTATTAGATTAGTTAATGAGCCGCTACTGTTTGAACTCTTTTAACTCCCATCTTTAACGTGCAACTCTCACCTTAAACGTTTAACTCCCATCTTTAATGTTTAACTCCCATTGTGACATTAAACTCTCACCTTTAATGTTAAATCACATCTTTAATGTTTAACTCTCACCTTAAACGGTTAACTCCCATCTTTAATGTTTAACTCTCACCTTAAACGGTTAACTCCCATCTTTAATGTTTAACTCTCACCTTAAACGTTTAACTCCCATCTTTAATGTTTAACTCCCATTGTGACATTAAACTCTCACCTTTAATGTTAAATCACATCTTTAATGTTTAACTCTCACCTTAAACGGTTAACTCCCATCTTTAATGTTTAACTCTCACCTTAAACGTTTAACTCCCATCTTTAATGTTTAACTCCCATTGTGACATTTAACTCTCACCTTTAATGTTCAATCACATCTTTAATGTTTAACTCTCACCTTAAACGGTTAACTCCCATCTTTAATGTTTAATTCCCATTTTAATATTAAACTCTAACCTCAAATGTTTAGCTCCCATTTTTAACATTTAACTTCCATCTTGAATGTTTAACTCCCCCTTTAACATTTAACTCTAATCTTTAATGTTTAACTCTCACCTTAAACATTTATCTCCCATCCATAACATTTAACTCCCATCTTTAACGTTTAACTCTCACCTTAAATGTTTAACTCCCATCTTTAATTTTTAATTCCCATTTTAACATTAAACTCTCACCTTAAATGTTTATCTCCCATCTTTAACATTTAACTTCCATCTTGAATGTTTAACTCGCCCTTTAACATTTAACTCTAATCTTTAATGTTTAACTCTCACCTTAAACGTTTATCTCCCATCTTTAACATTTAACTTCCATCTTGAATGTTTAACTCCCCCTTTAACATTTAACTCACATCTTTAATGTTTGACTCTCACCTTAAACATTTAACTCCCATCTTTAATGTTTAATTCCCATTTTAACATTAAACTCTCACCTTAAATGTTTATCTCCCATCTTTAACATTTAACTTCCGTCTTGAATGTTTAACTCGCCCTTTAACATTTAACTCTAATCTTTAATGTTTAACTCTCACCTTAAACGTTTATCTCCCATCTTTAACATTTAACTTCCATCTTGAATGTTTAACTCCCCCTTTAACATTTAACTCACATCTTTAATGTTTAACTCTCACCTTAAACATTTAACTCCCATCTTTAATGTTTAATTCCCATTTTAACATTAAACTCTCACCTTAAATGTTTATCTCCCATCTTTAACATTTAACTTCCGTCTTGAATGTTTAACTCGCCCTTTAACATTTAACTCTCATCTTTAATGTTTAACTCTCACCTTAAACATTTAACTCCCATCTTTAATGTTTAATTCCCATTTTAACATTAAACTCTCACCTTAAATGTTTATCTCCCATCTTTAACATTTAACTTCCACCTTGAATGTTTAACTCGGCCTTTAACATTTAACTCTAATCTTTAATGTTTAACTCTCACCTTAAATGTTTATCTCCCATCTTTAACATTTAACATCCATCTTGAATGTTTAACTCGCCCTTTAACATTTAACTCTCATCTTTAACGTTTAACTCTCACCTTAAACGTTTAACTCCCATCTTTAATGTTTAATTCCCATTTTAATATTAAACTCTCACCTTAAATGTTTAGCTCCCATCTTTAACGTTTAACTTCCATCTTGAATGTTTAACCCCCCCTTTAACATTTAACTCACATCTTTAACGTTTAACTCTCACGTTAAATGTTTAACTCCCATCTTTAATGTTTAATTCCCATTTTAATATTAAACTCTCACCTTAAATGTTTATCTGCCATTTTTAACATTTAACTTCCATCTTGAATGTTTAACTCCCCCTTTAATATTTAACTCCCATCTTTAACGTTTAACTCTCACCTTAAATGTTTAACTCCCATCTTTAATGTTTAATTCCCATTTTAACATTAAACTCTCACCTTTAATGTTAAATCACATCTTGAATGTTTAACTCCCCCTTTAATATTTAACTCTCATCTTTTACATTTAACTCTCACCTTAAACGTTTAACTCCCATCTTTAATTTTTAATTCCCATTTTAACATTAAACTCTCACCTTAAATGTTTATCTCCCATCTTTAACATTTAACTTCCATCTTGAATGTTTAACTCGCCCTTTAACATTTAACTCTCATCTTTAACGTTTAACTCTCACCTTAAACGTTTAACTCCCATCTTTAATTTTTAATTCCCATTTTAACATTAAACTCTCACCTTAAATGTTTATCTCCCATCTTTAACATTTAACTTCCACCTTGAATGTTTAACTCACCCTTTAACATTTAACTCTAATCTTTAATGTTTAACTCTCACCTTAAATGTTTATCTCCCATCTTTAACATTTAACGTCCATCTTGAATGTTTAACTCGCCCTTTAACATTTAACTCTCATATTTAACGTTTAACTCTCACCTTAAACGTTTAACTCCCATCTTTAACATTTAACTCTCATCTTTAATGTTTAACTCTCACCTTAAACGTTTATTTCCCATCTTTAACATTTAACTTCCATCTTGAATGTTTAACTCCCCCTTTAACATTTAATTCCCATCTTTAAGGTTTAAGCCCTTTAACGCCTACCTTCAAGGTTTAAGTCCCATCTTTACCTCCCCTTTTAACAGGTACCTTTAACATTCCACTGCCATCCTTCAACATTGAAGTTCCCCGGTGAGTTGTGAGCTAGAAGTGATGGAGTAAACATTGACTTGACAGATGTTGTCTTAGTGAATAACATGCATGCTTTTATCTTAATGAATGAATATGACATTTGTTAATTCATTCATTCATTCATTCAGTCATTCATTCATGGATGGAGCCTATCCCAGCTGTCTTCGGGCGAGAGGCGGGGTACACCCTGGACTGGTGGCCAGCCAATCACAGGGCACATATAGACAAACAACCATTCACACTCACATTCATACCTATGGACAATTTGGAGTGGCTAATTAACCTAGCATGTTTTTGGAATGTGGGAGGAAACCGGAGTACCCGGAGAAAACCCACGCATGCATGGGGAGAACATGCAAACTCCACACAGACATGACCGAGGGTGGAATTGATCTCATGTCTCCTAGCTGTGACGTATTTGCGCTAACCACTCTACCAAATATTAATTTCTATTTAACTCAGAAACATTTGATTGATCATTTGATTTTTTTCATGTTATACTGAACACCTCATAAATGATAATGCAGTATTACATAATACTGCTTATCACATTTTATGTCCTATGTATTTATTGAATAAATCATGTAAAAAAAACAGTCAATAATCCAGCCAGGTCACATGACCAGGTCTCGCTCCTGTAGAGCTGAGCAAGTAAAAGCCAACATGTGACTTATAATAGTTATGTGTAAATGTGCTAGCATTCATGCTGCTCCCCACCATAAACCATCTTATTAAAATTGTCCAGCGAAGGTGGGAGCCAAGACTTCATTTGCTTTTACTGCCATAATTGCTGAGTTATTTCAGTCAACTCGGCCCTGAAGACTTCATAAAGGGGGGAAAAAAAGCATATGGACCATAGCAAGACACAAACATGCACTTCAATCATGAATGTGCTCCTTATTACAAAACTTATGCCTCACATGTCAACCCCGCTAAAGAAAAATCACAAATGCCATGCAGTATTTTGGCGACGCCGTGTGGTGCCAGTCTGTAACTGCAGTCTAGTAACTAGCACATGCCGGGGACGCCATTTTCCAGCAGGAGACGACGCAAACTACCTCGTCTAGCAGCTAGTTCATCAAAGGTAGTGTGGTATTCCTAAAGAATTAATGTGTGAACATTAAAGCTGTCGAAGTTAATAATGCCAAGGCAGAGCAGAGGTGGGCAGTTGGGCGTTCTCCTGTTGGCTCTGTTAGCATTAGCTTGCTAACTTAAGGCTGTTGACAGTGTAACGTTCACATTGGCTTTAAACGGTTAAGGAAGTAAGACAAAAATACTCACAATTCTATCCATCCATCCATTTTCTACCACTTATTATAATTATTTTAGTGTTAAATTACAGTACACTACTAGCAGCTAGACTGTTACTTTACGGTGTGCTACTGTGATCGACAACAACGGTATAATACTGTAAAAGTACTACAGTACTGTGCTGTAGAGAATATAAACATTACAGTAATATAATGTGATTTTTCAGTTCTCAATTCACAACTTACTACTGTGAAATTACACTAACAATTTTCCTGTTAAATGACAGAGAATTTACAAAGAATATAAATCACACAAATGTTTATTTAAACGCTCAGCGTCAACATGAATACTGCTACTGTAAAATACAGTAAGAATAATCAAAACTAAAAACTTAGATGTCACAGATAGCATGTAAAAGACCTTAGCAGACAGGAAAACACAACAAAACTTTTAATCTTTTAATCTTTTACATTGTGTCTTATCTTACCATATTGAACTTTACCTTCGATTAAATAATTGGGCTGAATACCGAAGCAACAAATACAGTAAATGACACAAAATGTGTGAAAAATGCTTCCCGTATCTAAATGTACTCCAATGTATTCTCTGCTGTTTGCAACCATGTATCAGTACACTGTAAAAAAATCCAAGTTGACTCAATTTAAAATAATTTGTAACCTCGCTGCCTTGAAATTTTGATTAAATCTAGCAAATTATTATTGAAACAAAGTTTCTCCATCTTAAAAGATCAATTTCAAGTGACTTATTGCTTTTTTTGAGAACTTTCTTTATTAAGTCAAATAAACAAATATTTTTGTTATATCAACAATAGAACTCAAGTCATCTCAACTCACTTTTTCAGTTTTTCTCTATTGTTTCCACCCAATTTGTGACGCCTGAGACCCAACTCCCTGAACCAAGTCTGCTAAACTAGAAGCACAATTCCTGCTTTACACTCAAACTGCAGATCTACAACACACTTTTTTTTTACAAAACACTACAATTTTGAGTTTTGGCACAATTTTCATGAAGTAAACTTCTTGTTTTCACCAAGAACACACATGCCACTCAAAAGAGTCAAATGAATATTCCTATTATTCACACTGACTCATCACATGGTTAAACATGTGATGGTCTTTTGCTTTGTTATTCATTGATTTTTTCATTATTATTTTATTATTATTATTTCTTGAACTAAAGCTGTATACATTTAGATGCAGACCACTGTATGTGGAACTTTGTGTTGGCTGTGATGAACACTTCGTACATTGTTTTTATGTGAAAAATAAAAAAATATATTTCTGTGTAATTTTGTCTTCTGAGTCAAAAAAAAAATACCAAAAAACCCAAAAAACAATTCTTAAATATTACACAAAAAGGCCCGAGTCATGATGAATATGATGTAATCCCATTTTTTGGATGTAAAGTTTCATTTTGCAGGAGAATTGAGTGTGTGATTTTTGGATTTGTGTGTAGAGTTCTGAGAATATGAGGCATTCTTTCACAAAATGTGTTTAAACAATCGAGAAAAACTGTAATAGTTTGTTTTTATTTTTGTCAAATGACATCTATTTTATTTATTTACACTGTTTTTTTTTAATTATTTACAAATGTTTTAACTTTCTTTAAATGTTCTTCAGACAATTTTTCTCATAATATTTTGACTTCACTTATTTATAAGTTGCTTTGTTTCTCGTAATATTATGACTTATATAAAGATAACATTGGATTTATTTAATATTTCATTTTCATGCTACTAAAAAAGTGCTGGAGGAGAAGTTTTTTCTTGAAATATTTTTGTTTTATTTTTATTGAATCATTGGAGATATTTTTCTTTTAATGCTGTTTTTTTTTTTTTAAGTACCGTACTGGAATACAAGTATGGTTGGACCCTTAGAAACCGTACTTATTGATTCCGGCAAAGCACCGCTAGATGGCAGCATTTCTCTGTAAATACACCCTGTCCTTATTTATTTCCCTTTTCTGTGCATTATCAGGAACAAGTACATTGATGATAACATGTAATACTTAGAGCAGCGGTGGGCAAACTACGGCCCGGGGGCCACATCCGGCCCGCCAAGTGTTTGAATACGGCCCGCCCAATCTTTCCAAAGTATTTCATTTAAACTCAACATACAACCTGGCATCATGGCCTGAGCCAACCTTTTGATGGTTTTATCAATTTCGTTTTTTGACATGGTCTGTTGTTTACAAAGTGCTCCTGAAAAAAGGGACACAAGCACATAATAATAATAATTATTATTATAATTATTATTAGAACTATTATGACTATTATAATTATTGTATTAATGCAAATTATTATATTAATTATATATAATATTATTGTTATATTTGCATATTTTACATAATAATAAAATCATAAATATTATTTTAATTTTATTGTAATTATTATAATATTTTATTATTTTAAAAATATTTAAATATAAATATAAAATAATAAATAATAATAGCAGATTGCATGACAATTTCACAGATACAATAATACCAGGTGGACTGTTACGTGTAAAATATATAGTCTGCCCCCCCCATCAATGCGGCCCGCGAGTCAAAAAGTTTTCCCACCCCTGACTTAGAGTATCTTGGTACATTTTGATGATTTAAAACCGTACCAAAACTCATGCATTGATTTCACATCGCACAATTAGCTTATGCTACGTCCATCAATTAACAGCAGCATAATTATAGCAAAAACACTTCCGATGTCGGCTCTCCTTGGGATGTCTGTGTCTTCCAGCATGTAACCTGTGCTCCAGTCCTCAAGTAAATTGAATCTGAATTGAATGATGCCAGGACTAGCGGCTAGTGAGTATACATACAGTATAAATACAGTTTTTGGTGTTATTTACTACAATAACAATATTCCTGTAGCTTGGTTACTGTACAAGGGTTTAGCATCAGTATTATCAGGAAAAGTAACAAGAAGACAGACTACCCCAATTATTTCATGGTGGGAAACACCTACCATGATGATATGAATGAAACAGTTGAAAAGTTCAATAACTACTTTGTCAATATTGGTCCCAAACTGGAGGAATGAATTCCAAAACAAAGGACAGATGTTTCTGACAGATGTAACAAAACAGGAAATCATTGATGTTGTCAAAAATTGTAAATCAACATCAACTGATTGTAATGGAATCCAAATATAAAACACTGTAAAAACGGTCATAAACAAGATCATAGAACCGATTATGTACATCAGTAATTTATCATTTCATACTGGAAGATACTCCCAAGAAATACAAACAGCTAAGGTAGTTCCAATTTTTAAAAAACGGTGACAAACACCAATTTACTATCTACTATCGGCCAGTCTCCTTACTACCGCAATTCTCTAAAATTATTCAGAAGCTATTCAACAATAGGCAAATTACTATCAGCATATGAACATTTCTACCTCCATGCCACTGATCACTAACGCTATACTAGATCATAGGAAGTGTGCAGCCGCAGTATTCATGGATCTGATTGATACAATCAATCATGGCATCCTAATAACTACATTATATAAGAGGATTAGTTCTGAAATGGGTCAAAAGCTACTTAGCTGACAGGAAGCAATACGTGAAGCTAGACGAACACACGTCTGCAAGTTGAAATATTACATGCGGAGTACCCCAGGGGTCAATACTGGGACCAGAATTACTCAACTTGTACATCAATGATATCTCCACGAAGTCACGAAAGACTTAAAGCTGGTATTATTTGCGGAAGGAAATATGTATTGATGTTCCACATAAGGATCGGGAATGATGGGCAAGGTCACTTCCCCTTTAACGAGGCAAACATACAACTCGACTAACTTTTCAGTCCCTCTCCAGGTTGTATTGTGAGCGGTGCCACAACCAACGTAGTCAAGTATTGCCCTGTGGACGGGTGCAGCCAGAGACAGGCATGACTTTTAGTCCTGTGAGATGAGTGACAGCACTGCTGGATGGATTTGCAAGTCTGATACCACCTGCTTCACTCCTGATCCACTGACTGGATTCACTTCTTATTCCAAATCTGCAAAGAGTACCAATATAAACCATCACATTGGCCTCCTAGGTGGACTTAGAGTTAACTACAATTAGAAAATAGAAGTACTGTGGAATTAACCAATGGATGCACTGTTGTTCCACTTGTTGCCTGGCAACCTTATCAACTTTGCTGCAGGCTGCAGACGTTGAGAACACCCCCACACACACCTTTGATTGACACAAGCTGGAGCCAGTTAGACCAGACGCACACACACACTGGTCCACTCAGGAAAGGGTAACACCCCTGCGTGGTCAAGACTCAACAATAACATAACAAGGTAGGCACTTCCTGGGTCAAGACCTTGTGGCTTGCTCCTTTGAAGGGCCAGCTAGCATACGGTAACCACACAGCAGTGAACTTCCCCATCCCAAACATGCCCCCCCCCCCCCCACCCCCCGACCCAGATAATTTTTCCCAATCACTCACCCAGATGTCGGATGGGGAGACGAACATTCAAATGCAACAATTCAAAAGTATAATAATGACACTAATACTGATGAAAAAGTTGGCATTTCAAGAAATGCTCCAAATGTTTGACAGACAGTACCGTTGCCTGTGAGAAAATACATGTCACAAAGGCTAATGATGCAGATTTACAGAATGAAAGCAAAAGAAATATTGCATTGTTGACAATAATATAGTTTGGCGTCAGTTTGATTTCAAAACATACCGTCATCATTTTGTGTTCTATAAAAATGGTTTCTTGTCCAGTCATATTTTGACTGCCCCCACAGCTGATAAAACTTCAAATTTAGTATCTCAAGTGAAAAATGTGAGTGGAAACTAGTAGTGTCAGGCTGTATTTGAACCTACCCAACATAGTGTTGATGTTTCCTTTGCGAACGAATCGGCTCTTTGAGATGAACGATGACGATTCGGTTTTTACTTGTCTTTTTTTCTGTACTTGGTCAAGATGTGTGGCGACGACGTCCCTGTGTCCACACTGTGCGGGGGAGGGGAGGGGTTAAACACACACAGCATAGCACAACCGCACAGCAACAGGAGAGAGGGAGGCAAAGGAAGGCTGAGGAAAAACAGAAAAAGGATTTTTGGAATGCCAAAATCTTCAGTACAGACACAACTGTTACCAAGGGGCTGCTTTTTCCGGTCCAAAGCAGCACCGCGGTCTAGTGGTTAGCACGCAGACCTCACGGCTAGGAGACCAGGGTTCAATTCCACCCTCCGCCATCTCTGTGTGGAGTTTGCATGTTCTCCCCGTGCATGAGTGGGTTTTCTCCGGGTACTCCGGTTTCCTCCCACATTCCAAAAACATTCCAAATTGTCCATAGGTATGAATGTGAGTGTGAATGGTTGTTTGTCTATATGTGCCCTGTGATCGGCTGGAGACCAGTCCAGGGTGTACCCCGCCTCTCGCCCGAAGACAGCTGGGATAGGCTCCAGCACCCCCTGCGACCCTCGTGAGGAAAAGCGGTAGAAAATGAATGAATGAATGAATGAATTAGGTTTTTTGTAGCTGTTCTTTGAGGTTTGAAATGTATTTATTTAAGTATAATCATGTATTTTTACTAGGACTGTCAATCGATTAAAATATTTGATCATGATTAACTGCATTTTGTCCATAGTTAACTCAGAATTAATTGCATTTAATCACAGATCTATGGAGGACCAAAACTGCCAAAATAATAAATAAATAAATAAAAGTGGAAATAAAAACAAAAATGAAAAAAAATTAAATGCAAAAAAATAAATATAAATGGAAATAAAAACAAAAATAATTTTTTTAAATTTTTGAATCTTGTTTTTATTTTTGTATTTATTTTTGCCTTTATTTATTTATTTATTCATGTATATATTTTTTTATTTTTGTTTTTATTTCCATTTATATTTATTTTTTGTATTTAATTTTTTGATTTTTTTTGATTTTTGTTTTTATTTTCACTTTAATTAATTTATTTATTTATTATTTTGGCAGTTTTGGTCCTCATAGAAATGCTGAAGGAAAAACTATTCAAATGAGGGGGCGGTCCTAAGTGTGTCTTGGGTTGAACTGTTCGACTAGGTATGCCTGCAAACGGCCACAGTTCCATTTTTCTTTATTATTAGCATATTAGCTCTTAAACTCGCCCACAAACGTTCAGCAAATACAAAATGTGAGCGAGTGAGACCTCTCACTCTGACACAAACATTCATCCATCCATTTATTTTCTACTGCTTATCCTCACGAGGGTTGCGGGGGTGCTTGAGCCTATCCCAGCGGGGTACACCCTGGACTGGTGGCCAGCCAATCACAGTGCACATATAGACAAACAACCATTCACACTCACATTCATACCTATGGACAATTTGGAGTGGCTAATTAACCTAGCATGATTTTGGAATGTGGGAGGAAACCGGAGTACCCGGAGAAAACCCACGCATGCACGGGAAGAACATGCAAACTCCACACAGGAATTGAACTCGGGTCTCCTAGCTGTGAGGCCTGTGCGCTAACCACTCCTCCTGACACAAACATGTTTTTGTATGTCCTGTATGAAGAGCTTTTCCTGGTGTTATGTTGTGTGTCAAAGTGGTAAAGAGAGTAAATGCTGTCTTATGACGAAGGAGACTTTTGGAGCGTGGAAAACCACATTAGTGGACTTCCTGAGGTCCCTCCTCCACACGGCTGTGGGCGTTAAGCCTTTCTTTTATGTGCTATTATCATGTGTGTCGGCCATGCTTTTTATTTGGATTTGCCTCCAAGTGTGTGTGTGTGTGTGTGTGTGTGTGTGTGTGTGTGAGCTGCTGCTGATGTGGGTCATTACCCCCTTCTCCTCCCCAAGGGGCGATATAGCAGGCAGGGGGTGGTCCATGCTGTGTGTGTGTGCTTGTATAAGGGTGGGGTTGTGTCCCTGAGGAGCAGAGAGCAATAAATCACTACGCCGTCTCTCCTCTGACACCCGGCTTGTCTGATGAGGGCCGGCGATGGGGCGGTGTCGTCCTGGTATGGAGGTCCCAGTGGGGCTGAATGGAGGGGTCAGTAGAACCCCTGTGACAGCAACACTGAGGCCATGTCTGACTGCCATCCGTGACCCTATCTTTAAAGATGGTGGAATGGGGAGGCCGTGGTTGCAAAGTGCAGATGAGCACAAAGTAGATTTAGAACAGGGGTAGGCAACCTGCGGCTGTGGAGCCTCCATTTCGGGGCTCCTTTTGGTTATGACCAAGTATTTAAGGGAACCTATTGTGCTCATTTTTCAGTTGTGGACTCCTATAGATCAGCTACACACCATAACCAGCACACATGGCTTTCTAGATCTTCCAGAATCTGCACCTATTCCAGTTGGATTTGCTTGGATTTCGAGCTTTCTGAGAAAATGTTCTGTTTTAGTGTAATCCACCCATGCCGGCCTCCAGGTACGCCCACTCCTCTGTGGTTGGTCACACTTCTGAGTGCTTAGAAGGACGTCCGATATTGTTGCCGCTAGCAGCGAACCCAACTTTCTAGAAGTTGATAAATGGTATAGGACAGGGGTCAATTTACTTGGGGGCCACTGGAGCTCGGGTCTGGGTGAGACTGGGCCGCATCAGGTTTTCCAAAAAAAAACAACGCATTTATTAAAAACAAAAAAATTAAAAAAAACTTCACTTTGGTTCCAATTTTCTACAATAAAAGCTCTGATAAAACATTCCACTGTTCTTAAATATCTTACTTTTTATTTTTCTACACAAAATAAGATGAAAAATAAATAAACAAATCAAGAATAAAGAAAATCAATCAATCAGTAATAAATAAATAAATATAATAATAATAATAATAAAAAGTTAAGAAACCACATATAGTTGGTGGGTAGACAAATGATTTTTTTCAGATTAAAATGAACAAAGCATTATTAGAGCCCTGTAGACATGACAAAACACGACTATAGTCACATTTATACTCTTTTTATTTACAACATATTGCGCAACTGCAGGGTCTTGAGCCACATGCTAACTCGCAAACTAGAGAGCTAGCGACCTAAACGGTAGCCTTCAAGTTATTTCCTTTCAACTTAAATAGCCAAAAAACTTACCACTTCCACACGGATAGGGAGGATAACTATTAACAGTTATTTAACCTTTAACATGAACATTAATCAAACGTAATAATTTTTTCTGGGTACATGATACCATACAGCATCCATATCAAACTTGCACGAGCCGCAGTAACATTAAACTTTCATATCAAGGCGGGGGCCTCAAAGTAGTGTCCTACGGGCCACATTTGGCTCGCGGGCCGCGTGTTTGAGACCCCTGGTATAGG
Organism: Doryrhamphus excisus; assembly: GCF_037039965.1. NCBI lineage: Eukaryota > Metazoa > Chordata > Actinopteri > Syngnathiformes > Syngnathidae > Doryrhamphus > Doryrhamphus excisus. The sequence continues at coordinate 21,706,524 of NC_136360.1, forward strand.
AGCTGATAATAAAGGGTGATTCATTCATTCATTCATTTTCTACCGCTTATCCTCATGAGGGTCGTGGTGGTGTTGAAGCTTATCCCAGCTGTCTTCGGGCGAGAGGCGGGGTACACCCTGGACTGGTGGCCAGCCAATCACAGGGCACATATAGACAAACAACCATTCACACTCACATTCATACCTATGGACAATTTGGAGTCTGCATTAGATCCCCAATGCAGAGACTGGAAAGTCCCAGGTTTCTTAAGAAAAGAGGTTACTTCAAGACGTCTCTTAATGGTAAGTAGCTTTAGCATTTTAGCATGGGTAACGTCTAATGTGTTTTGTGGGACTACTAGTGTTTTAAAAAGTTGGGTAGAGCCAGTAATTGTGGTGGGAAAAGGCTATTAGCAAAAAAGCATCATAGGTCCCCTTTGGTAAAATAAATAATAATAAATAAATAAAAGATTTTATAGCTTTGATTTTGAAGTGAAACTGTAATAATGAATTTTAAAGGATGCCTGACATGATTGATCAACTCGGTGTTCCACCTTGTTCAGTTTGTAAAAGCGAACGGTGCATTGGCAAAAGTGACATGATGGAAGTACTATCACTCAGGTAAACAATCATGGCGGCGTACCAGACAGTGGATGAAACATTTGGAGAAGAAATAGAGAACTTTTAGATCATGGATTTAAACCTTAAGACATGGAGATGAAGATTGGTGGCCTTCCAAACACACAATGCTAAGTGTCAATGACTCTGGAGTTGTTGTTGTACACCGGAAGGTTGTGAGGGAGGGAGAGACGGACTGATTGGGAGGAAGAAGACTTACTAATGAGTGCTACACTTCTTAGCAGGGGCCTATTTAGTCATGTGGGGGCCCCAAGGCAAACCCAGTCATCGGGGGCGTCCACATCCTGGTGCTGAGCTGACAAAGGTTTCACTCTTACCTCAACACTAGGTCTTCAATGTGGGCAGCAGCTAGTTACAAAGACATGTGACCCAGCATGGTGCACTGTATTCAGGCACACGCTCCGAGTAGCTAGTGTGCTGCCATGGAGGTCTCTGGTAAAACCCTTTGTCAAATGGCGTGGCGCTGGTGTTTCAGGTTTGTGTGCTTGATGGGCTTTTTCTGATTTATTGCAAAAAATTCTTGCCTGAAGTCATCTGGGATAGGCTCCAGCATGGAAAAGATTTATCGGGCACCTCTGATAGCAAACAGTCTTAATGACAGGCAGGAGGAGAAAGTACTAATCTCACCTCCTTTTTAATGTTTTATTGTTATGATGTCATCATTCCCTCCATGATGATGGTGCCCCCCCCCCCCCTAATAAAAATCACACGCCGCCGTTTGATCTTGGTGTGACCACAGACGGATGAAGTCATCTGTCAACTTAACCGACGCCTCATTCCAAGCCTCCCTATGAGCACCGGCGTTCCTTGGCTGGGAGTTGTGATTATGAAGGTATGCCGGCTGCCCCCCACCCCCCCCTGACAAACCCCCCCTCCTGGGGGTGCTTTGCATTGTTGTTGCCTCGGGAAGAAGGCGTGCATGCGGAATGCGAGTCAACATGTGTTTACTCACACTCGGCATACGTGTGTCGGAGGGAGCGGCGTGTTTACGACCTCGCATGGGAAAGCTAAAACCAAAATCTTCTTCCCCATTGTTTTGGAAGTGGGGTGGGGGGGGGCTTTGATGTCCCATGGCTGTGCAGAGAGAACCTATTTAACCACTGGAGCTCAGCCAACACACACACACACACCTTCATATACAGTGTGTGTCCTTCACTTATCTTTTTCTATTATCTATATTATTACACACACACACACACACACACCATGCCGGGCTTCCTGTGCCCCCGCCTGCAAACACACAACATCAATGCACTTCCTCGTTTTTAGGGGAAGGGGGGGGGGCTTTTTATTCTAATAAATGTGAAGGAGTGGGGGTGTGTGTGGGGGGGGGCAGCAGTGTTTAAATTAAAATTCAACAAGGGTTAAAAAAAAAATGGCAATAAAAGGTGTCTCCTCTTTCCTCCATCCTTCCTTCCTTCCTTCCTACTTCACTCGCTCCATTCTCCTTTCATTCCCTCACACAATCTGCACACACACTTTTTTTTCATCACTGGTGTGCACTACCCCCCCGCCCCCCCACTTACTCGTCTTTCTCAGCATCCCCCCATGCTGTCCTTCATCCTTTATTCTCTTCCTCCTCCCTCCCCCTGGCCTCTCTCTCTCTCTCTCTCACACACACACACACACACACACACATTGACAGTATATTTTCCAACTCCACCTCTGGCAGGTTGTGATTTCCACTGTCAGAAATTGCTTTTTCAATATCTCTCCCTCTAATTATGAGCCCTGCTAAAGGGGTCTTGCCACCAGAATACCAATTTTCAACCATTTATTTCTTTTTTTCGCTGGAATAATTCTCCCTATTCCAGCCAATGAAGACATCACGCACACATGCAAAGTGAGAGTGCGTGTGTGCGTGTGCTCTTGTAAGATTCACACCAGCGCGGGTCCTTCCAGTCCTTCCCTTGAGGTGCTGATTAGCAAAACACAAGGGATGATGACGAAGCTGACGAAGATGATGATGATGCACATCATTTTTATCTTTGCGCGCCAACAAGGACAAAATGTTAGCATTCCACGCCGCACCAGCTGCTTTTGTGGCGAGGAAGCGGAAAACCGCTGAATCTTGATACAATCTGCCACGCCACAGCAAGATGCTTGTTGGCAGGGATGAACGAAACGACTCTTTAAGGCCGACTCTTTAAAGTGAACGACTCGATTTTCCCCACAAGATTTTTCCCATTGAAAACGAATGGGCCCTTTTTCAAACACATTTCTCATATGATTGAAAGCATTCCAACATCTAGAAGCACAACGCAATCAGGTGTGTTAGCATGCTAGCAGTTAGTTTATCAGTATCACCATATTGCAGACACGTAGCGCTACCATGCTAGGTGTTACATGTTAATGTTAGCATTGCTAGCAAACTACCATACGCATTGTAGCATAAAAACATACTCATAAAAACACTTAAATGCTGACATGCTAACATTAGCATGTTAACATGGTAACATTAACATAGTAGCATGTTTAGCCATTTTCATAGGTTGACACTTATATAAACATTTTGCACTGTCATGCCAGGTGTTAGTGTGCTAACTTTAGCATGTTACTATTGTTATCATGCTGATGTTAAAATTGCATTTTTTTGTGTTTTTAGAAATATAAATTGAAAAACTTTGTGGTCTCGTGATAAGTGCTAGCAAGATAACGTTAAAATGTTAGCATTGCTAGTATAGCATTTTTTATTCATTTAAATTTTCATTAATGTTAACATTGGCAGACACTTAGCTCTATCACGCTAGTTATTCTTTTGTTTTCCCTTCTTCAATCTATATATCATGCCGTTAGCATCTTAGCATTGTTAGCATGGTCACATTAGCGTACTAGGTTTTTTAAATCCAATTTCACAAGTAGACACAAGTAAACGCTTATCACTATTATGCCAGGTGCATGCTAAGTATTAGCATGCTAACGCTAACATGAGCATAGTAACAGTTTTTAGCCATTTTCATTAATGTTAACACTGGCAGACACTTATCATGCTAGTTATTGTATTTGTTATTCTATCCGAGTGATTGTACTTCAATGGCAGCATTTGTGGAAACGAGACTGAACTGCGAGCGCTAGCATGTCATGGCTGGCGCCTTCAACTATGAATGTCATTTTTGCAAATTTATCATTGGTATTCGTGAGGAAGGGCATTCCGGAATTTAAAGGGCTCAAGCCAAAAATCAGTATGCGGATCAAAAAGATCCGCTGTGGCGACTCTGTAATTAGGAAAAAGCCGAAAGAAACAAACAAACTATTTGCTTTCAAAAATGGAAAAAAGTTGGTGAATCATGCCAGTGACTCTTTAAGTTCTCTCACGAGAAGTGTGAGTGATTATAAGTAAAAACGGTCTAGTAATTCACTAGATAGCCAAAAGAGTCGACTCTTGTCAGTGAGTCGAGTCAAAACCACCGTGTCTCTTAGAAAGAGCCGGAATTCACATCACAAGAACCCTCCCCCTACGCCTTTTTAGTCAGGAAGGGGTTAACTCCAACGGGAGCCTTTATTCCTTCCTTGATTGACGTGCTGCTTTTTCCCTCCAATCAGGGAAAGGACAGTTATCCCCCACGTGGGCATGCCGGACGCGGATTGGCTTATTTCATCAGCGCTTTTCACCCAGCCCCACGTGGAGATTTTCATTCAATCAATGAGAACTATATTACGGACACTTTTCTTCTCTTTAAATGAAATTGAAAAAAATCTAAATAAAATTGGCATACTTAAATATAAATTGCATTCCAACAAGAAAAGCATATAAGCAGCCCAAGTGATATTGAATCCAAAATGAGTAGATTGGTAATAATATTAAAACAAAGTACGTGAGCGTGTGGGGGTGTCTCTAGGTGTCCCCCTCCCCCTTTAAGAAACCACTCATATGTTATGTCCCATTGAAGGGTGAGAGAGGGGGGAGAGGGTGAGGCGGTGTGAAAAGAGTGCAGACCAACGAGGGAGACAAAAGAGGCTGCGGTTGCATTTGAATGTGCTGCCGCTGCCGCCGTTGTTGTTGTTGTGTGTCCGTCCGCAAGCAACACAACCACTCTCCCCTCTTTATTGCGACACAGACGCCGACCACACGTCGCTTGAAACTGGAAGTTTGGACACTTTGTGCCGAACCGGAGGAAAGCTCTCCGTCCGCAACGAGAGGACCGAGCGTTCCTTGCTCCTCTCTGCCCCCCGGCCTCGAGCGTCGAGAGCTGGGCGGCGGTGCTCCGGGAGAGCCGCAGCCAGAACAAAGGAGGCGAGGAATGAGCGAGCGGAGAGCAGCTTCCACCTTGACGTCGTTCCCTTCTTCTCTCACAGCGGGACAAATGTATCTCTAAAAAGAACCACAACTGAGACTCGTATTCTTCGACCGAGCTTTTCCGGAGAGAAGGACAAGAACCGCACAGAGACGCACGTCGGCGGCCAGGATGTTCCCTCAAAACCGACCACCGGTGAGTAGCTCGTCTTATCTTCCATCTTGCGGCGACTCGTTTGTTAATAGCGAGACAACTTCAGACTCCATCCCACCTCCACACCGTACCAGAGCGGCGTGATGGAGATGGAGATGAGGAGGAAGCAGAAGAGTGCGAGTTTGTCCTTTTGCTCTGTTGGCTGAGAGGGTGGAAGTGAGTCGACTCATCTCGATGACACCTTCTCTAGATGCTTTGCCCTTGCAGGGTACCACCCTGAATTTATGAAAATCACAGCACAACACAGTTGTTGACCTTCTACTGTCTAAAACAGGGGGGGGGGGGGGCAAACTTTGTCATGCAATCTGCTATTATTATTTATTATTTTATATTTATATTTAAATATATAAAAAATAATAAAATATTATAATAATTACAATAAAATTAAAATTATTATTATTATATAAAATATGCAAATATAGCAATAATATTATATATAATTAATAAAATAATTAGCATTAATATAATAATTATAATAATCATAATAGTTCTAATAATAATTATAATAATCTAATAATAATAAATTATTATTATAATTATGTGCTTGTGTCCCTTTTTTCAGGAGCACTTTGTAAACAACAGACCATATCAAAAAACAAAATTGATAAAACCATCAAAAGGTTGGCTCAGGCCATGATGCCAGGTTGTATGTTGAGTTTAAATGAAATACTTTGGAAAGATTGGGCGGGCCGTATTCAAACACTTGGCGGGCCGGATGTGGCCCCCGCGCCGTAGTTTGCCCACCCCTGGTCTAAAACGTGCTTCAGAATGATCAAGATGAAGCGTTGGCTTCATTTTAACTCTGTTCCATTGTTAAAAGTTGTAAATGGAGCGTACTACAGTTGGGTATGGTACCCAAAGCTTGGGGCGAGGACTGATTTCAGGTGCTGTCCACACGGAAATGTTTTCAG